>NW_006205117.1:1491788-1499091 GCF_000334495.1 Tupaia belangeri chinensis | reverse complement strand
GGAAGCAGCAAGAGGAAATGGGAATAAATTTTCACTTTTTTATACTGGAAAAATCAGTAGATAATCCTTGTATCAATTATGCTTTAGGAAAGAGCACAGATTCACTGAGTGCTACAGAGAAGATTTTGTTTTTGTTTTTAAGAAAAATTCAATCTTACTGAGTTGTGAGAAGAGTTCAGAAAGTGAAGTTCTGAAAAAGGAGCAGGAGGATGAGAGTAGTCACTCATATGTCAGAGAGGCCAAGTGTGCCCGGCCAGCAGAGTGTGATGGCAACTGGGGCATTTGTCGGGAGGTCTGCAAAGAGCTGTTAACTCTACAGCTAGTGTGGGCCTGGGGTCTCTGCAGGTTAACATGGCCGTCAGGAAGAAGAACTGGATGCAGAGCAAAGGAAAGTGAGTTTCTAGATACTCCTCACTCTGGACTTCTGCTTTTGTCCTTCATTTCATCTTACTACTAAAAGATGCTTAGAAAGTCTTAATAACTGTTTTATTGCTGCCATCACCCACCCCCACCCCCTATCTCATGTAAACTTCTCTTTCAGCTAATTCTAACTCAACTTCTTTCAGAGCAGGGGATTGGGGAAATACATTTTCCAACTTAAACCAGATGACACAGTACAAACCACAACAGTCCAACTCTTGACTATTTGGCATCTTAACACACAGCTCTTTTAACCACATTTAATTTCTGAATAAAGGCAACAGCAAATTTATGTTTCCACATAACAAGGAGCACCTATCCATAATACCATACTGACCTTCCCAAAAGAAGATTCACAAAATCTCACAAGCCTTTTTATTATTATTTTTTTCTCATCGTGGGAGAATATTCATTGTTTTAACTGAGTCACACTCACTATTTCATATTCTATAGTTTAAGGACTGAGATGTAAGGTTAACTATAATTGATACATCTTATGTTAGATAGTAGTGATATAGGAAATAAAAATATTTATATTTGATATTTACATGAAATCTAGGAAGAAATATTTACAACTACCATAGTTTGTGATTTTGGAACCAGTTCTATGATTATAGCTGGTATTTATAATTTACTCCTTCCCTAGAACTGAAATAGGTGGGTGGCCTAATATCTTATTTGATTTGTATAACAGAGACTCAGTCTGGCTTACAGGAGTATGACTTGAGTCACCACAAGAGAGTCACAGCTCGTTAACCAATCCCAAATAGAGCCAGTTTATGGCTTTGGAGCTCAATGAATGAATAGGAGGTCAAGACTTTGGAGCAAACTTTCTCACTGTAAATCATGTTCCTGGCCTTCTCCGACAAGATCTAGGGCCATTTATTCAGATGACTGTATTTCTGGGAAGAGAAAATGAACAGATTTTGGGGGACTACTAGAAACTCATTCTAAAGTGACACTGATTTCTTGACCCAGAATGTCATTATGACCCACCAGAGTTGGGTTGATGAAGAGGGGGTGAATAGAAGAGTTTAGCTCAGGTTTGTCTCCCAGTGGACCCAGTTAATATCCCAATCTAACCTAAGTTTATTTCTCTAGCTCTGGAATGAATGGTTAGAATAGACATACTCAGCAGTTAGAAGAACTCCATAATGGTTCTATGACCTGTATACATTTTTCTATAATCTTTAAAAACATTTCTCTATATTGTTCGAAGATACAATAATGTAAAGTAAAAGACATTGAAAACAGGCAAGAAAAACAGGGCAAAGAAGAAATAGGAGGAGAAACATAAAATAAAGCAGGAAGTGACACTACAACAGAAAATATTTGCCACAAAGTAACCTACGATGACACTGCTCTTAAATAGTGCCTAAATTCATTACAACCATAAGATAAAGATAAAGATAAACAAAGTGCTTAGGAAAGGTATATCTATTTGAATATTAGAACTAAAAAAAGTTCTAAGGAAACCCAGTCTAAGTGGCACAGTCCATAGTCTACTGGACTGCAGAGTTGGAAGCCACATGGATGACTTTGGTTTTGGGTACCCTGATCAGCTTGAAAACACATCAGGTTCCCAAGCACCTGAGGAACTAGAAGGTTGGGATGTTACAAGACTCCATTGAGGGCGCTTTCTCCCTCTTTCTCTGCCTCTCTTATCTCTTGTGCACGTTCTCTCTGTTGTAAAGGGTGGGGGGGATAGGGGAAAAAGGTCTAGGGAGGATATTTTCTGCTCTTAGGAATTACCTGTTCTACAGCTTAGCTCAATTAACATAGCTAATTGAGTGTCAACAAACACAGTAAAAACAGACATTCTATTCATATTAGTGAAAACACCCCAATTCTTTAGATAGTTGAGAATTTTTATGTAGCTTGTTGATTGGGTATAGTAACACATTCTTCCAGCAACTGCATTCACACAAAAAATAATGGGAATGGCACATACTACATTAGTTCAAAAGAGTTCAGAGCACACAAGATTAAATGAGGGAAATAATTTCAAAACTTCAGGTCAAATCTTGAGACTTTTGCTTTTGAGCTGGTCTGTGTTGAACTTCCTTTGAAATCAACAAAACTGTCTCCTGGATTTCTTCCATGGGGATGAGAGTGAAATGAGAAATTGGTCTTATCACAGCAGTCTACAAAAGAGTTCTCAAGCAGCAGAAGGCTGTACGAACATTTGGAGGAGTCAAATATTTACACATTTTAAAAATATTAAGTAAGTAATTCTGATGTGTTCTTTAAAACAACAAATTAGCCTAGATAAGGACTGGTCATTGACCTTGCTGAAGATCTTTCATATTAATTTAATTACTTCTTACAAAATAGAATAAATGAACATAGGCCTTCACATGCAATTAGCAATATAGATATTCAGCTTATACTTAAGAGGGAAAAATTATACTATCAATATTAACACAATGGCAAAAATGCCATAATTTGTTCCAAAGCAATTAAAGGACAAATTCTAGATTGGAAAAGTACATACAAACAAACACCAACAATGAACAAAAAGATTGTGGGAACTTTAAATCTGAGAATATGAATATCTGATAACATAAAAGATAAGAGAACTCCAAATCAATTAGCTAATGAAAACAAGAATCAATGCCAAAGTCAACCAAATCTGTCAATATGAAGACTTGAGAAATGTTCATGAACATTTAAATCTATTCTAATGTAGTCCTTATTGTATAGTCATAAAATCACTAACATCTTATGGTTTCTAACATTGAAAAAAGTATTAGAAGACTTCCAAATAAAATGAAAGCATGACATGAAGAAGAGCTTTAAGTATGACACAAATAGAAAAGTTGTGAGATAAATGTTACTACTTAACAATATTTAATACTTTTCTACATATTAATATACATCAAAATCAAAGTTAAAAGATGATGGACAAACTTGGGAAAATATCTGCAACCTAAGTCACAAAAAAATATGTATTGACATATGCAAAAATAAATGACAAGAACACAATAGAAAAAGTGGTAAACAGGGGCTAGAATGTGGCATGGTGGTCTGGGCACTAGACTCCCACTGGCCAAAACATAGTTTGAGTCTTGACCTGGTAGCTTGCTTTCTCACTTTCCCTGTCTCTCTGTGTCTCTGACCAAATTAAAACTATATATATATGTATATATATATATAATATATATATAATATATATTATACACACATACACACACATACACACACAAATAAAATTAATTCTTTAAATAAAACATGTATATAGGGAGACAGTCATTTTCATGTATTGTAATATGATGGAATCTCTGGGGAAGGCAATTTGAAGAAAACACACACAGTTTTGATCCAACTTTTCTTTCAGGAATTTACAATATATAGGTAAAATGACCCATGAAAAATGTAATTGAGGTATTGCTTATAACAGAAAAATAATGAAAATCTAAATGTCTTACCATTAGGGACTGGCTAAATATAACCATACAATGAAAAGGTATGTGATTCTATAATAAAAAAAAAAAAAAATTGAAGTTCTCTAAGGTATATGAAAAAAATCAAAGCTTAGTGAATATAGTATTCTATTAGCTGCATAAAAAAGAGAATATATAATATATATGTGTGTATGTATATACATACACATATAGTGAGAGAGAGAGAAATAGAGAGAAATTGTCTCTAAGGAGAAGAACGGACTGCCAGGGAGAGAGAGGTGGGAGAGCTTTTCCCCTCTATATCCTTTTGTGAGAATTGAATTTTAGGCTGAATTAATGAATTATGAGTTAAAAAAAAAGGCAAAAATATCTTTCCATCTGTAATATTGTCCCTACTCATCAGTTAACCTTTTCTATCACAAATGGGGGTATGGAATCTCCTCATCAGTATGCTTCTCTGTAAACACACCAGGGTCATACCTACTTACAAAGTTAGTTTAATGAACCACCATATTAACTTGGTTTGAAGAAAAAGTCCATTGAGTCTCCAAAATGAAAAAAAAAAAAAAGAAACAAAACAAAAAAATCTGTGAGCTGCGAGCCTCAGCAACAACACATTTAGAGTTTAGAAATGAAAGGAAGCAGAGATATGGGATTAAAGTTAATGATAGTTTAGGATCCTCCAGGGTTGTAGGTTTTTTTTTTTTTTTTTTTTTTTTTTTTTTTTTTTTTTTGTAAGAACATTCCTGGGTTCTTGAAATCAGAAAAAATATTCAGAAAATGACAAAAACAAAAAAGTCTTATGATGAACAAATTAGTCCCAAAGAGATTAAATGTGAGACTCCAACTAAGTACCCCTAAAACTAAACATGACACGTTTTTGAGGTTCAGTGGCATCCTTATCTAAAAAGAATTGAAGAAATGTGAAAATGGGTTGGGGGGAGCATAAGAAGGAATTAGAAATCTTTTCATTTTTTTTTCCCCTCAAGAGCCTATCCTTGTCTTATAAAATACATTAACCAATTTTCCACACCAAGTAGTGCTATTAAAATTCTTTTCCAGGACCAGCAGTCAGCGTAACAACTGTGCCGCTGGATTCCCATGTAGTTGACTGCAGTTCAAGTCCTGGACCTGGTGGCTTGGACTCAAGCTGGGCGCGTGTGTGTGCATGCCCAAGATCCCGAGAGAAGAATGGAGGAGAAGGGATTACAGCATGGCCATCCCCCCTGGAAGGTGACTTCTTGCTTTCTGTCTCTCAGTCTCTGTCTTTTTGGTGAGCACATGCATCCTATAGCAAAAATCTCTCTCTCAAAAAAAAAAATTCTTTTCCATGAACTGAATCTAGGGATTCATTAACCTGAAAAGTACTTCTGGTTGAAAAATACACCAACTGTGTAACCCAAAGGATTATTAAGGAAAGTTCTTTGAAGAAATATGGTTGAAAGGAGTCTGTAAGTTGAACTAACGATGACAGTGGCTCCCTCTTTTTCTATGTGGAGCACCCATCATTAATCAATTTGTCCTCACAATGATTAAAGCCTGTGGCAAACTTCCCCACCCCCCAAATAGAAAATTGATTGTAAACCAGAACACGGTAGGGGTAACAGAGACCTTGACTGCTTTCTTGGAAACACTACCAAATTATAGATCCAGAGAAATGCCCAAAGTGACAGAGATGCTTAACAGTACAGGTAGATCTGCCTGGTCTTTTCTTTATTTGGGCCTTTAAATATTTTAAGGACACTGTTAACCATTGATCTTGAATGGGTCTCAAAGCCATACAGGAAAGTAGGGGAATTATTTAGAGAAGAATTTTTTTATTCCATGAGTTCCACTCCTTTTAGTACAATGTATTGGTTATGTGTGTTGTGAGTATATTTGGGAAGTTATGACCTGAAGAGAGATCCGTGAAATCATGGTCATTGTCCAGATGCGGAGCCACTCCCTAGGCCGAAATGTTTCCAATGGCTTCCAAATCGTGTGATAGGAATCAAGGACTCAGAAAGTCCAGAATCAGATCCCGTGTGTTTTGTCAACTCAATTTGTGCCCTGTGGGTCCATCTCAGGGCTGGATTTTCTTATCTATGAAATTAGACCAGTGACCTTGACTCCGATTTACTTGGGTGTTTTTAGGCACGCATAAAGGAAACAACACTGAAATATAACTTAATCGTAAATATTGCTTTGTGATAGTCGTGTCTATAGAATAGTTATCATAAGCAATAATGGAATAGTTAATAAACATAACTATTTCACATTCTTTTTCTATGTGGTGGATTCGAGTTCTCAATGTTCTAACATCTGAAACTGAAGAAAAAGGAGGGCAGTTCTGGGTAGCGGTATAAATTCTTACCATTCGCCTAAGGAGTAAATACATTCTTTCCTACAGGAGTGAATTCAGTGAAGATTTCACCAGAATAAAATCAGGTAACATTAGGTGTATTTAATTGTTAAACGGTATTTCCCTAACCCAAGGCACCTGAAAGTCTAATCAGGAGACTTTGGAAATGGAAGGAAGGGAGAGGATTAAGAATGACAACTACTTCCCTGGAGAGTGAATTTTCTCTAAAGAATTGAGGTCTCGATTTCTTGAGCACTGAAATAAAGGGGGGGTCAAGAATTTTGTGTAGAAACAGGAGTCAAGAAATAACTCGACTCCGAGGACGGATAAGCCGAAGCTGCTGGACATAACAATCTCATTCCCTAAACTGAGCGCACGTTTGAACTCGCGTCGCACTACCGTCTTCCTATCAGATAAAGCCAAGGTGTATATTAAAAAGTGACTTAAGGGTGGCATCTTGAGGCTCAGTTTTACACTCCGCGTCAGTAGCAACTGGTCAGGAGCTGGTGAAGAAAGGTCTAGGAGGAGGCATCTGTCGGTTGGTCAGATCCCCTTGCAGGAAGATTGGCAGCGATCCCAAAGCGCCTTAGAGGATGCCTGGAGGGTCAGCAGCCCAGCTCCAGAGCGCAGCAAGATCTCGGGGCACCCCGACCCTCGCAACTCTTCAGTTTAGCCACACCCTCCAGGAAAGCTTGGAGGGAAGCTGTTCTGGGGTTAGGCTCGCTGTGGTCTGTAGCGCTCTTTAGGACCTCAGGGAAACCGGAGCATTTCTGGCTTTAGGACCCAGGAACTCCGAGGCAGCCTAGATTTGATGCCTAGGACCACAGCACCACCTACTTATAGAAGCATCCCGAGCCTGAGCCAGGCTGCATCTCCGTTGGAAAGTGCGCTCGCCCACATCCTTTCGGCCTCCCCAGGAAGGCTCTGTCTCCCACAGATTGGAAGGGGAGAAACCTTAGCTGTGAAGTGACGGTGGAGAGAATCCGGGAAGCGAGCGGACAATTGGATAGGGACGCAGAGGCGCGAGGGCGAGAGCGGGCGCTCCCCTCTCCCGGGGATCACACACTCCCGCGGGCACGCAGCATCCTGGTGGCTGCGGACGCGCCCGCCCCGCCGCGCTCCTGCCAGGCAACGCCCG
>NW_006205117.1:1489907-1491390 GCF_000334495.1 Tupaia belangeri chinensis | reverse complement strand
ACCTGGGCGGGGATGGAGCGCCGCCCCTGGGCTCGCGGCGCCGCCCGAGACGTACGTGTGCACGGTAGGCGATTCACACCTGGCAGCCTCAGCCGCTGCGCTGGGCACCCCACCTTGGGGCCCGAGGGGCACAAGAACGCTTTTAGCCCTGAACTCCCAGTGACTTTGGAGCTTTCTCCCCCCTCCGGAGCGCGGGCGCAACTCGGGTTTCCCGGTCCGAGCCGGTGGCGCAGAGGTTGCTAGTTCACTGATTGCAATCACCTTCCTCTCCACGTCGTCTGCAGCTGTGCGAGCGGAATTAAGCTGCTCCGCGGCTCGTGCCGGGCAGTGGGTTGGCTTTCTTCTTGCCTCGCTTCTTTAAATTGGGCCGCTCGAAGGTGCCTGTGCTTGTCCGCTCCTGGGCTCTCTCCATCCCTCACCCACCCACCCTGTTTCTCGTTCCTCGTCTCTCAGGTTCGCGGCGGAGTAGATGCTGATAGGGCCCAACTGACCGGAGCCGCCCGGGAGCTAGAGGCGACTTCCTCGGCGTCCTGTCCGGCAGCGCGGCCCGCGCCGGCTCCTCGGATGAACCCTCCAGTTTCCCGACTCTGAGAGGCGTCTCTCCCCCGCCCGACCGCCCAGATGCAGTTTCGCCTCTTCTCCTTTGCCCTCATCATTCTCAACTGTATGGATTACAGCCACTGTCAAGGCAACCGATGGAGACGCAGTAAGCGAGGTGGGTCCCCGTGCTGAAGGCGTGTGGGGTCCCGGGGTGGGTGAGGTGTAGTGACGCTCTTTCACGTCCGGGCTCGGGGGCTATCCCGATGCCTTCCATACCAGCTCTGGCGGGCTAGCCCCCACTTTTCAGGCCTTGGAGTCCTGCTGAAAGTCCTGCCGTCTCGGTCCCTAGTGGGTGCCCTGGGTCGGAGAGAGATGCGCGGGGAGCCCGGGGAGCCGGGCGTCTCCTGGGCGCTCAGGGCCGCGTCCAGTGATCCGCACCCACCTTGATGCCGGCGACTCCCCTCCTGAACTCTTCACGGTCTCATTTTTTATCTGGCATCCCTTTTTCTTGTTCTCCCTGCCCTCTCTTCGAGACCCTAAGTCTTCGCTGCAACTCCCTTTTCTGTACCTGACTTACCCACGTGTGCCCCAAATCCCAGCCTCAGATCGCTTTGGACAAGGCCTAACATCTTTTCCTCTGTCTCTGTCTCCCTCTCATCTGGGGAAGGAGACCAAGTTGAGAGAGAACCTGCGTTTTCAGGGAAAGGACAGCACTGATCTTTTCTGGAGCCTGAGATGAGATGAGCACTTTCTGCTTTGAGCAGCAACTCCTGCGTTGGTTTTGTGGGGGCGTGATCGCCCGCAGAGTGATGTTTTTCAAACAGGCCCCACTTTGCCCTCTCCATTTGCTTCGCTCAAAGGCAGTTCCTGAGGCAGTGATATCTGTGCTCAATGAAATTCACTTGCGGCTTTTTAAACGCCCCTCCCTCCTTCCGCCTCACTT
>NW_006205117.1:1450214-1489753 GCF_000334495.1 Tupaia belangeri chinensis | reverse complement strand
GCTGGCGCTTTCTAACCCGCCGCTCCCTCCTTCCGCATCACTTAGGAGCGCAGCGGGGAAGGCGCGTGGAAGCCTCCAGAAATGTATCCGAGAACTAGATTTAATGCGCGCATATATCGGTCTGAGTCTTGCTGGGGCTGAAGCTAATCCAATCGCCTTTTAAGGGAAGTGCTACTAGACACAATTGCATCTCTTCTGGGAGATTTAAACGTAAACCACCACGCATGCCTCCACCCCAACACCCCTCCATGCCTTAAGTTCACCGCGCAGGGCAGGTGCGCAGCTGCCTCATCTTGCAGACACCTGATGAGAGTTGTCTTCCTCAGGCAGTGTGGACTTCTGTGCAGTTGAAATTGGGCTCATCCTTGATGTTTTCCAGGATGGAAACGTCTCACTCGACCTGTGATATGATTGTTTATGACTCATGGAATCTCTCCTCCTGTATCAAGATTTTGCAGAGGGCTTTTCAAGCCCGGTTTTATTGATTTTATAGAACGAAACTGTTCTCATCCAGGAAAGGGCTAGACGTTGACCTCCTTAAAGCCAGAGCTGGAGGTAACCAATAGCGTTTGCCTTCCCCCTTCCCATAGCCTCTGCTCTCCAACTGTCCCCGGTAAGGATGCACCCACCCACCTCCACGCCGCAGCCCACTCCTCTTATTTCTGACATTTGGCTGCTTTTCAGAAATGATCTGAAATACTAGGAAGAGACTTCTCAGAGGCCATGAGAGTTCGACGTTGATATGTGCCTTGGAAAACTCCGTTTCCATCGACCTCCCTCTCCTCCCAGCTGGCTCTTTTCTCCACCCCAGTATTTTCTTTCGAGGTACTATTCAGCAAAGCCGGCAATTTTTTATTACGCTGTGGTCAAAAATGTTTGCAGAGGCATTCCCCTCCCCTCTTATACGCTGAAACTGCATTTACTTAGTTGACAAAACTAAAGTGCTTAAAGTTTGCAAAATAGAGAAATATCTACAACCCTTTGCCAAATTTTCCTTTCCTTATTAGATGACTTACTAATTCAGTAATAGCTGTCCCATTGTGGTTGAGTGGAGAAGAATCCAGCCTATCCTTTTAGTGGAACTTAAGAGGCGAGCAGTTTGGTGGAAAGCGTCGTTACAGCACTCCTGTGGCCAGAAGCGTTACTGCATGCCTTTCTGCGCAATGCCATCTCTTAAGGTCCTGCCTGAGTCCTCTTAGGTATCAGGCAGAATCTCTTTATGTCAAGATTTGCTTTGGCAAAATCTCTTGTAGCAATTACCATCCACATCACCAAGCACTGACATATAGAAATCCAGCTTTAAAGTGTGCAATTGTAACTTTTGCCAAACTTTCGATTGAATAAAATTCAAATGTTTTCAAGTACATGTAAATTGGTAAGGTCATAAATAAAGTGTGTGTGTGTACACACACACACACACACACACAGAGTTAGAAAGAGAGGATATATATATAGTTTTTTCCCCTTTCTCAACAGATGTCTCTTCCCCCTTTCCAAGTTTCTGGCTAAAATAACTGCAGTCCCTAAGAGTGACCACACTATCTGTGCCAACAAAGGGTATACTGTGTTTTTAATTAAAAGTGGAACTACTTAAAGGGCTGGCTAGACAGTGTAGGGTGATAGTAGCTTTTCCACTTTGGAAGGAAGCTTAAGGATTGCATTGTGAAGAGCATTGAAATGAATAGAGATCTAACTCCAGTCCTGTGAATTGTCCCTCTTCACAAACTTAAGCTGGTTTTAATTGATCTCATGTCCGCTGATTGATCCTCCACCAATTGTTGTGCCTACCAAACAATGGGCTTTCCCAAAGAAGATTGATTTAAATGAGTTCCTTGGTGAGTGCTTGACTACTAGCCACACTATGTCAGCAGTGACAGTTGACATGCTAGAGCCTATTGTGGTACCAACATTACCCTTGCCCCTTTGTTTTGGGTGGTGGCAGTTAAATATTACTTTATGGGAAGAAAACTGATTAGTACTCTACAAAAAAGGTGTTGTAGCTTAGAAGATCCATTATTTTCTTGGTTTTGTGCTACAGTGTGGGCGGCAGTTGTACCAGGATTGGTTAGGTTTACTCTGGGACCGGATTTTTTTTTTTCTTCTTCTTCTTTCATATTCCATCTGCAAATAATCAAACCTTCACTGTGGAGCATTCTCAGAACTCCTTTGGCATTATGTTTAGTCTGCTCTATGATCTCAGATGCTCCATAATATCATTTTCTTAATGAAATAAAATTCTTGGCAGAGATCAGATAATTTAGTCAGTTAAAATCAATTGCATCCAGTCTGGAATAGAGAGCAAATGTATTATTTAACTCTGTGTTTTATTTCAAAATATAGCCAGAGACTTGAGAAAATAGAATGTTGACCTCCTCTATGTTAGGACATTTCGTATAGAGGAGACTATCATAAACACTAGTCACCTACCACATTTTCCCTTTTGTTTTGAGTATAAAACAATAAAGTGCATTTGATAATAACCAATAAGGTCCAGCTGCGATTTTTTATTAATTAGATGCAAACATAAGAATAATTTCTCTGTAGAAGGGAGACACATGCCAAAAATCTTGAAAAGCAGATTGGCAACTTAAATTTTGTCTACACTATAACAGTGTTAAGATTCATTGGCCGCCTCAAACCCCTTCCAAACATAGTTATCATTAGCTACTGTTAAGCTTCACTGTGTAAGTCTTGAAACCTCTTATGATTTATTTGTATGGCAAATGAAGTTATTTGCTTAGCTTTATTTTTTGGAATGGTTGGAAGCCACACTTCAGACTGCATTACTGAAAGGTAGGTAGACAAATCATAACTTTATTACGGTCTCCTAGAATTTCTCCAGCTTGATATGAAATGACTTGGATGTCTTCCATTTTGGTTTCTATGCCTACTCATACTTTAAGCAGGGAAGTATAAAAACTTCATAATAAAACTTTTTAAAAGCAGCAAGTCTGAGCCAGCTCGATGGCACAGTGATTAAAACAACTGGATCTCACATGGCTAACTACATGGTTCAAGTCCTGGACTGGCAGTTTTGAGAAATAGGCCAGGAGAGTATGTTGTGTGAGTCTAAAATTTCCCTTCAATGTAGAAGGGACTGTGTCATGGTTATCCTCCCTAGGGGGTGCGTTCTTGCTCCTCTCCTACCCTCTGTTGAGTGCATGTATCCTGTAGCAAATTAAAAAAAAAATGTGTGTGTGGGGGGAGTGGGGCTTCCAAACATAGTTCTGGTTTCTGGTGGTCTGATGGTAGGGGCATAGTATGACAACTTTTCCTGCCTTATCCTTTTCTAGGAAGCCTCAGCTTCTCTTTTCTCTGTAACATCTCCTTTTCATAAAATTAGATTTGGCTTCTTCCATGAAAACAAAGTGGTTATCACAAATAGCATGGTGTTTCTGGCAGTGCGGTTGGGGAAAAACATAAATAGTTTCTCTTGAATGTTCTAGGGCTAAATTAATTTTTGTTTGTGTTTTTAAAAACTTAAGCACTTTGGGGATAATTTTTTACAAGTACTTTATAAGGAGTTCATTTCTTATGGTATTCAAAATACCAAATGGCACATGGGATATGTTAACCTATGCCTAAGTGGAAAAGGCTTCAAAATACATTTTGTGTGCTTGAATATTTTAATAAGTTTCAAAGTATTTCATAAAGGCTAATGTGATGTTTAACTTTGCAACATAAACATATTCTTTTTGCTAATCAGTTGACTTTTCTCAAAGTGTAATTGCTTCAGTTTTTATGGCCAGTACCTCCCCAGTACAGGGAGGTTAGAAAATTGCTGTGCTTAAACTGACATCTCATTTTGCCACTGAGATTTGGAAGTGATTCAGAATAGGTGACGCTCTCTTTGCCTCCATTTAATTCTGGCTTCCTTTATCCATTTTTAAAATTCAGCTTGAGTAGAGTGCAGTGCTTGCAGAAATCACCAGTTGGAAATGACACTTCTAATTCTTTAATGCAAAACCACCTCTCGATTTATTCAGAGCCAGGCTACCTGTTTAAGGATTACCTAGGTGGTTTTTTTTTTTTTTACTGCTTTCCTTCCAACTGACTGTAAACCACTTTTATTTCCTGGAAACAAGCAATTTTATCCATCCCAAGTTCAGGAAACGGAAGACAGACAAATCTTTTGTTATGAGGCTTCAAAACTTCTCTGTTCGAAGGAGGTGGTAAACTTTGGTATTAAAATTAAGGGGTTTTTTGGGGGGGCTTTTAGTATTAGTGTTCTTTATTAGTGTTCTTTTTATTGTGTTCAATTTATTTTTTCTTATGACAAATAAGTATTGTACATATTTATATAGTATAGTGACTTTTTTTAGCACATGAATAGTGTAATGATCAAATCAGGATAATTAGAATATCTATCATCTTAAAATAATTTTTCAAAATTTCTGCATTTTTTTCCCCAAAATGTTATGAAGTTCCTTAGTACTCCTCCATCCCAACCCAGTATCTGCAGCAAATAAGGAATGACCATTGGGTAACCACAGTAATTGTAGGTCCATATTTATAAATTTTCATATTTTCAGCTGGAATAGATATGGCAGGTGCTAATTAATACTCATATGAAATAGGGAAGGTGCATATAAATATAGGAACATGTGTGTCATGAAGGCAATGAAGGGATGGTATGACTGTTGAAGATTGTGCTTTTAGAACTAAAAATGACTTTCACTAATTTTTTCCAGGGTATCCCTTTCCTCTTCTAAGGACAGGAGCAGAGGCAGAATAAGAATGAGTATGGATGTTATTGCTACTCTTTCTGAGACCCACGTTCCCCATTCTTTGCTCCTCTGAGAGCTGTCTGTATCCATCACACTCTTCAAGTTCACTCCTGTCCTGCTAGTCCTGAAATCTTTACATTCCTCCTCTTGACATTGTTTTATTCATTCTCCATTCCATTATTATCTGGCTTCTATCTTCATACTATTATTGAAGGCAATTCCTTTCATTAATTTTTTTTAATTAAACTTTTTATTTTCTTTCTAAGATCAGTCTTGGGTTCACAGCAAACTCGAGCAGAAGATACAAAAATTTCTTAAAGGAGTTTCCTAATGGTGATCCATACCGACCTCAAAGCCAACAATGTTATGATTCTGTTACTCCTTCCTCTGGAGATGCATCTATCCCCCCCTTCAGAGCCCTTTCTTCACTGTTGCTCTTCTGTTATCCCCTCATTCAGAGTAGGTATAGGCTAGTATTTCTTCACCTTTATTCTTTTCCTTAGGAAATTTTTACCTTACCTATTTCTCTTTCTTCAACTGTTACTATTTTCATACACAGTCATCTAATTCTAGCCTTATTTTTTTGATCTTCAAGTTATATATATTACACTCAGATTTCCTACCTACTGCTTTGTAGATGGATAGTTCATGCACATTCAAATGTGACAACTTCTTTCCTCTTCTCTACCCTCTCCCAAATGTGTTTCTCTGCTTGTATTCTGTATTGCTATTCAATGCTGGGAGCCTCAACTGTAGTCTTTGACTTTTCTATTGCCTCCTTCATTATATTGGGTTGTCAAGAAAGTCATGATGTATTTTTTTTCTATGTAGAAATGCATCATGACTTTTCTAACAACCTAATAGCTTAAGCTGTACCATTTAGTGAATCTGCCTCCAGGAACTTGTTTACACACATCTTAGGCTTTCCATTCCCAATGATATTTTCTAGCTCAGCCCTCATAGACTCATCTCCAGCATCTTCCTCCATCCATTACAGTGCTGCCACACTGAAGTTTTCTCGACCACAGATCAGATCATGTTACTTCTCTACTAATAAATCCCAACCCTCCAGGCCTCCATATTGACTGCACAATAAACACCAGCCTTGTTCATGTGGCAGTCAAGGTTTCCCACCATCTGACCACAGCATGTTTTAACCTTCCGCCACCCTGAAAGCAGTATATGCCGCTTAAGCTATATTACTTCATTTCCAAGTATACCATATGTTTTCATGCTTTTGTTTTGTTGAGCATGTGGCAGTGCCCTGATAAAATGCCAGTGCTTCTAGGAAACCTCCTTGGAATTTTCTGCCTTCCCTTCTAAACCCAAAGTCAATGATTTCCTTATAGCATCTTAACATTTGGTGCTACCCCTAGGGAGCTCTTATTTCCCCCTTTATTCTGGTTATTTTACCACATGTCTCCTCATCATATTTGTAGCTTCTCTAGGGCACAACTATGCCATATTCATCTTTGCACTCTTCAAAATAGGCCAAATAGAGTGCTGCTTCCACAGATTGTAGTTAAAACCAGAAACCACCATTGAAAGAGACTTTGCTTGCTCTTAAAATAATTTCGATGACTTAATGAGAAATGTTTTTTCTTTTGAATCCGAAATTTCTTGCACATAATCAAACCTTGAGTGAACAATTAAATAAATATACACTAAGGTATAAAGCATCCCTCTCCAATATTGTCTGTTGACTACAGAACTTCAGAATGTACTAGGGCTAGTTTATGTATCCATATACCTGTTTGTTATTCAAATGATAGAACATCCTAAGTGGTAGGTGATTTGGGGGGTAGAAGAGAAAATTCCGGAGGAGGGAGAAACCTATATTTAAAAAAAAACATTTCTACACAAGGATAATAAGTAATTTTTCTATGTAAACACTTGGCCCTTATGAGTAAGTAATCATTGGGGAAGGTACAATAAGATGTTTACCTTCTTAGAAGGCATTCATCTGAATAACAATAGATAAATTAGTAAAAACATTTAATCTGGATTGTTATATTTGCATATTTAGTATAATACAGGTATGTGGACGTATGTATGAGAGACATAGGTGTGTGTGTCTTTAGGACAAGCTCTTCTGTAGTGTAAAGGGAATACATGGTTTCTTGGTGTGTAGTGTCTGCCAGATCACTGACATGTCACTACCTATTTGACTTACAAGGAAAGTGAGCTGCTTACTGAAATAGTTTTGAAAATGCCTATCATCTAAATGGAAGGGAGCTAGAACTACATGGAAACTTGTTCCAGACAGAGTTTGTTCTAAGAATTCACTGTTTCCCATCCCCCCCCCATGTGGTATGCTTTTCAACATAAGCATTCATTAAATAAAAGAAAGAAGTCAGCTTAAACCCATTCAAAAATCTTCACACCATAGACTTTACTGAGCCTCAGAACTTTGACTCATAATTAAGCTAATACAGTTACTGATATTAAGTAAATAAAAGTTCAGGGAATAGGGTAATTAAGGGGCAGAACTGTAAGTCTGTTTTAGTAAAAATTTGCTAAAAATGTATGGCAAGTATCATTCTTTATGAACTATAGGAATCTTTTTTTATTTAAATTTTGTATACATTCAATCACTATATATCATTACAGTTTGCAAAATGAATTTTCCCATCATGAATGCACTGTATATTGGTTCAAAGATATTACCATACTCATTATTGACAGATAACTTTCCATTTTTGTATCCCTTAAATGTTTTTGCTTTCTTTTCCTCTAACCTTTCCCCACTTTTTGCTTTTCTCCCACGCTGTTTCTAGTATCTACAATTATTCGTGCTTTTATATCTTCCAGTCTTTGTTTTCTTCTACAGAGTGCAGACGTTCTGTATAAAGCGGGGACAGTGCTTCTCTTTCAGAGTCTGGCTCGCTTCGTTTAGCAGTAAATCTTCCATATTCATCCACTTTCTATCACATGCCAGGGTCTTTTTTATGGCTGAATAGTATTCCACAGTGTATATGTGCCACACTTTTTCAATCCATTCATCTGTTTGTGGACATTTGGGTTGGTTCTACATCTTAGGAACTGTGAATACTGCCATAATAGAGGATGTGCAAGTACTTTTCCAACTGCATGTATTCCTATCCTTTGGGTAGATACCCAAAGTGAAAATGATGGACCATAAAGTAGTCCTATTTGTAGGTCTTTGAGGAACCTCCGTATTGTTTTCTGCAGCGGTTGTACTAATTTACATTCCCACCAACAGTGTAGAAGAGTTCCCTTTTCACCACAGCCTCATGAACACTTATCATTTTTAATATTTTAAATTTTAGCCATTCTAAGTAAGGTGAGATAGTGTCTCATTGTGGTTTGATTGGCATCTCCCTTATAATAAGGGATGTTAAGCATTTTTTCATATGCTTTTTGTCCGTATGTCTTCTTAGAGAGGTGTCTGTTCAGCTCATTTATCTATCTAGGAACCCTTTTTATTTATGCTCTAGTAGCTAGAAAATATGTGTGGGTATGTGTGCATGTGCACAGATGCTGGTGCATGTGTTCATATCTGTGTGTATATTGTAGTTACACATTTCTTAATATAATCAGTTGCCAATAAAAGATAGAGAAAAGCTATTAAATGTTCCTTCAGGGGGCATGGCCATGCTGTAATCTCTTCTCCTCTATTCCCCCCTTGGGATCTTGGGCATGCAAGCACACGTGGCTGGTGTGAGTTTAAGCCACCAGGTCTAGGACTCGAACCGCGGTCAACTACATGGGAGTTCAGCGACATAGCCATTATGCTAACTGCTGGCCCCTCGAGGGAAAATTTTATGATCAACTTAAAACCTTTAAATTCTCTTCCCCGTTGATCAATATTAAGAGTGCTTATAAATTAGCAGTTGCTCTCTTTAGGACATTCTTTTGAGCAGCTTCTTAACTTGGGATCCAGAGGTGGGGCTAGGTTTTTCTAAGCTTCCTGAAATTAGAAGAAGAAAAAATTTGTGCTTTTTTTGTTTGTTTTTAACTTCTGATGTGGGGTTGTACTGAGAAGATCTAGAACTTTTATTAGCTTAAGCATTGGTTAAAGAACTAGGAAGTGAATCTTCTTAATTAGCATAAGCCAAATGGCTACTTCAAATTGATATAGATATTTGTATTCTAAAAATGCATTTGCCTGGTGTGGGTTTTCTGCTAGGAAAATAGAATACCACGCTGGAAGTACTACTTCGAGATTTATTTTAATAAATAATTACTTGGCCAGTAATTCCTTACTCAAAAACAACACTTATTAGATGCTTCTCTCCATTCCCTAAAGATTTTAAAAAGTACAAAATAAACGCACAGTGTAAGGGGTTTTGTTAAAGCTCATATGGTCTAAGTTTTATCTTATTAACAAAACAGCAATGTGTAGTTTTTTAGATAGATGTTGTAATTTTCCGGCTGATGACATGCAGTGCTGATATGACTTGATACATCTTGCTGCCAGTACAGAATGGCTAGAAGCAGGGCTTAGTACACTTCAATTCTGGCCAAGTGGGTTTCTGCTAGACCCTTGCTTCTATATCAGCACATTTTAGAATTTTTGCAATGTGATGGCTTTAGTTTCTCACATGTCGCTGGATACAACTTGCCAACCAACCACCTCAGCAATTAAATCACACAGACCGATAGAGGGCACACTTTGCATTCTTTTCCTTGTTCTTTGTTCTCTGAAGTTCTGCCGGATTTGTGCTTGCTTTGCTTTGCCCTGTTGGTTCAGGTGATGAATCTGCTCTTCTCTCTCCATTGACACTGTGATCATCTAGGCGTTGTCATGGGGAGGGAAAAAGAAGGAATGAATATAAAGAGCTTTGAGTCTTACTGAGCATTTTTGGCTTTAGTCTCACATCTCCTTTTGACAAGACCTCATCAAAAGGCAAACAAAATCAACCTCACAGTTAACATTGCTGAGACAGATGTTAACACTAGAGGTTGAGTTAATGTGCAGGTAGATTCCAGCATCTACAATCACTTTGAAAAACATATTTATGTTTTACATAGTTGTGTATATATATGCATATACATATAATTTAATTATTTTCCATAAAATGTATGCTTAAAAATCTAAACAATATGTAATCTCACCCCAGCAGCTTGTAAAGTGTGCTGGACATGTACGTATGCATATCCAAAATCCCAACAGGGTAAATAAATGGAGGAGGAGAAGGGATTGTGGTGTGACCATGTCTCATTGAAGGTGCTTTTCCCCTCTCTCTGCCCTCTGGCAAAATTAAAGAAAAAATGCATTAAAGCAGCCATGATCCTTAGTTCATCATGTCCTCTGGGTAGTTCTTCTAGATAAAAGACAACTTTGTTGAAAATTCTGATTCTTGATATTCATTTGTTGATACTTTGAAGGCTTACTTTCTCTGGGTGTGTATATCTTTAATGATCATATTTATAGGAAATGTTGAGGGACTTTAGCATTAGTTCTAGGCCTTTTAAGTAGATACGAAGATGTGCTAGAAAATGGCTGTCAGTTTGATGAATGGGATCAGCAAACTAGCTTAAATATTTTCTATTCATAGTTCTGGACATTTATCTAATGATTTGAGAGTAAAAAGAATGATCCTACGCATCACTTCTTTCCACCAATGAAAGATATCTTGTTGCCACCCTCCTTCCTCCTCATAGTGAAGTGGAGAAACTTTGTTAGGGTCAGGAGTCCAAGTAATCTGAGAAACCACTGGTGTCTGATAAGTGGACAGTAGTGGTTCCCAGAAGCACTATTAGTGGGTTGAGGTTAGCATGTTGTGGAGTCAGTGAAGCCATTTGCACCACTCCTGGTGGTCAGTAGTCATACAGTGGCTGATGTGATTCTTGACTGAATCCTGTCAATTATGAAAGGTATTCTTTGCCCCCTTATTTAAATAATAAATATCTTGAATATTGACCTAGAGCTTAAAAACTACCTCTCAAATGTAGATTGTCCAAAATTATGAATTTAGTGAGATTTTGTTGCCTTATACAGACGAGAATTAGTTCTTTGCAGCTACTAGTGAACTTGACATAATTTTGATAAGAAAGTGACTCAAGGGACTAATAACATCATAAAGGTTTTTGGCAACATTCTAGACATCAAGAAATATTTTTGTTAAATTTAGAAAGGTTTGAAGAAATGGGAGTGAGCTGGATCTATTGATTTGTTTAATAATTTTCTCCAGAGGATGTTTATATCTGCCAGAGACAGACAGACAGACAGACAGACGGGAGGTAGGAAGAGTGAGAAAACACCACCCAACCCTATGGGGAATGGTCATGCTGCAATCCTTTCTCTTTCACTTCTCCCTTGTTTTGGGATTTGGGGCATGTACACATGTGCACCTTGTGTGTTTCTCAAGCTGCTGGGTCTGGGACTTGAACTGCACAGTTGACTATGTGGTATTCAGCCACCTTAACCACCAGGCTGAGGGTGTCCTCAAGGCCATTTTTTAAAGAGCTAAGACCTGTTGTGTGAAAAAAATAAGATGACATACTCTTAATTTTTGGAATTAAGGAAAAATGTAAGTATTTCATAAAAAGGAAGATCAAGGTTTATATGTAGAAAACTATCCATTAATGGAAGAAACTCTTAGTACTTTACATCTTTGATTTTGGAAACTTCCTTTTTCTAACAGCAGAAAGCATTTCTTGAGAGTGTTGTATGTAAAGGACGTCTAAAGATCAAGCACACTGCGAGCCATAATATGAACCTCTGTAATGTATGTGGCATCTAATGGGAACTTAGAAACATAAATTCTTAGGAATAACTATTTGAACTCAAATTATAAGACTCTTTTCTTTCTAAATCAAGGACACTAAACAAAATTGCTTCCTCAGAGTCTGCATCATATACCTCTGCACCATCACATTCTAAACTTCAGTAATACTATGGATACTGAATTTTGATTTCAAATCCATAAAAAAAAAAGGCATCTTAATTCTTACACAAGCATGTTAAATTGTAGAATGTTTTGTTATAAGTAAGTTTGAGGAAAAACAACTATAACCGGTATTGCTTATGCCATACAAATATTTTACTTCCTTAAATGAGGTTTATTAGACTGGATTATAAAGAAGTATTTGGGGCCAACCCATGGCATGGTGGTTAAATGAGCTGGATCTTACATGGCCAACCATACAGTTTGAGTCCTGGACTTGGTGGCTGAAGAACCAGGTCAGGCACATGTGCTTGCATGCATGTTCAAAATCCCAGAGGAAGGAAATGGAGAAGGGACCATGCCCCATTGGGGGAGGGAGTGCTCCCCCTTCCCCACTTTTCTGCCTGTGTCTCTGTGGCAAGCACATGCAACCTCTGGCAAATTAAAAAAATAATAAGAACAGTATTAGAAAAAACTCCGTAATATTATCTGGCAGATATAAAAGCACAATAGGCTCAAAAATCCTTTTGGACAAGATAGAGAGATGCAGGTACATCATCTTACATTATTTGAGTAATGGATTGATGTTCACTTTGCGGGAATCCTCTAGTGAAGGACTCTGTCTTCAGCCTTGTTGGAACGACCTGTTCTTAATGATTTAGTTGAAGACATGGAAAGTTTACCACGATTTTGCATAATATGAGATTGAACAGGGCATTTAAAATGTTGACTGGTTGGTTAGAAAAAGATTTTATGGCTGGGAATGACAGGATACATTTATAAATAAAAAACCCAAAAAAACCCTAGAGTTTACTTTTCAAAATCAAAGAACCAATTGTGGAAGAAGAGAATGTTGGATACAAGGGTCTAGCATTGATTTTTTTTTTTTTTCTTGACTCCTTCTGAAGTTATGTAAAAAGAATTGACTACATTAAGAGAAATACTTAGATTTTAAGAATAAAGCAGGTAAGTCCCCAGCCCATGCCAGTCTTCTGTTCTAGATGTCATTACTTTCCAAAGTACATCAGCAGCGCACGCGACTCCTGTATTCGTTTCCCAAGGCTGCTGTAACAGCCTAGTACCACAAACTGGATGACTTAAAACAACAAGTTTATTTTCTCACAATTATGGAGGCTCAAAGTCCAAAATGAACATGTCCCAGAAAGTTTATGTTCCCTCTGAAACTCTGGGGGAAAATTTTTCCTTTCTTTTTTTTTTTTTTTTTTTTTTTTTTAAAGAGAGATTTTTGCTATAGAGCACGTGCTCTTCCCAGAGAAACAGAAACTGAGAAATCACATCCCAGAGGGGATGGCTATGTGCAGTCCCTTATTTCATTCTCCTCTCAGGATGCACACGCACCCAGCTTGAGTTTCAAGCTTCCAGGTCAGGGACTTGAACCTCAGCCAACCATGTGGAAGTCCAGTGGCATAACAGTTACACTATATGCTGGTTCCTCTTTCCTTGTCTCTTACAACTTCTGATAGCCACATACCTTGGTTTATGGCAGTGTGACTCTAGGCTCTGCCTCCATCTTCTCCATCTGCCTCCAAAAACAGTGTGGCTGTTTTTTGCTCTGTATTTATCTTTTACAAACACCAGTGCTAGGGGCTGGCAGGTGGTGTTGTGGTTAAGGGTACTGGACTCCCACATGGCCTACCGTGGTTTGAGTCCTGGACCTGGCAACTTAGTTTCTCACTTTTGGCTACAGTGAGTGGCCTCTGGGTCTTAAACCAGCCCCATTTGATTTTGAGTAGTATGTAATATCGGCATTGTCAATACTACTTGTATTTGCATGCTCTAAACAGAGCTGGCAAAAAAAAAAAAAGTATTGTAAATCTATTGTGAAAACTTTCAAGCATAGAAACAGTTTAATTAGGATTGCAATTTTCTTTAACTTGTATTTCTTGCACATTTGTTAGGTGAAATTTTTCTAGTTAGACCATTTCTTCCAATCATAGATAGCTTGTTATTGTGAAACATAGTACTTATAAGAAAAGCAGAAAATAAACTTAATTCCTTCCCTTCAATAGTTCATTGTCAGAATTGACAGTGTTCAGCTGGACAGTGGTTCGACTTCGCTACAAGGGAATGAAATGCTTTGCTTTGTGGGAAGCCATCTCTTGTCAGATGGGGGAGGGGCATTCTGAGACTTTTTTTGGCTCCTACAAATGGGAATGAAATGCAAACCTTCTGAAAACCTGAATTCTATTAGACATCTTCTGATAATGTTTTCTGTTAACAGCTTTCAGAGAAGTTACTAAGTGAACATACAGTAGCTTCAGCGTGGTGTAACCTGAGGCTCATTGGGTAGAAAAACAGTACTTTGTACTACTTAAACACCCTCTGGAAGGCTTAGAGAGGAGAGGAAGGAAAATATTTGAGGAGATCAACTGGATGTTGTAGAATACAAGTAATGTCACCTGAGAAGGATTAAAGTTTCCTTAAAGCTTGACCTGATTGGCAGCTGGCCACTTAGAATTTGCTCTTGTAGCCCATCAGTGGCTTTTTGTTATTTTTTTTTTCTTTCCCTGCACAATCTTTAACTTGAGACATGTAAATAAAGGTTCTAGAGAACTCATGTCTTAAGTGACTGTGAAGTTTGAAAAATTTACATTTCTTATTAGATACAGCTGGCTCTTCCCACAGATATTTTTCTTTTGTCCATTAAAGGGCTTAGCTCACTGCTGTTAAGTTACCACTGGCATAGTTTTGCAGGACCCATTTAAAGATACCTATGATATGTACATTTAATAATTTTACTGTGTAGTGAAGTAGAAAACTTAATTCACACAAGTATTTATTGAGATGATAGAGATTTGTAATATGCTCCTAATAATATGCTCCTAAATAAAGGAGTATATTACAAATTTTGAACATAAATATTATGAATATAAAATATTTAATATGTGGCTTACAAAAATGAGCCTGTTGCCAGAGAAATACAGCAACGTAGGTATGTGTCTTATTGCTAAAGGGCCTTCATAGTACTTTTAAGAGAGCAACGAGTATTGCAAATTGAAGAAATTAGTTTATTGCAAGCCAGGAAATAGGATACACATGGCTTCTTTTACTAGTGAAAGATTCTTGAGAATTACTCTTTTTCTCTTTGGACTATAGTGTTTCTAGGTGGGAGAACAAATGAACTATATCCACTAATTAGGGCTAGCTCATGTCCTTTATACTCTCTCCTTTTATTGTTTGTTTTTTGAAAAATTTTTATTTTGGTAATAACCCCCCTGGCTTGTTGAAACATTTAGGTGTTTGGTCTTGGAGGCAAGTGGTAAGACTTTATAATGTGTTTGTATAAGTATTTGCTTAAGAAAAGCCACTTAATACAATTTTTAATGAATATCAACACACAACATCCATTTTGGATATTTGGAAAATAGAAAGGAACACTACAAAGAAAACAAAACTAGCAATGATCTATCCACTCAGCAATGAGCACTATTAACACTTTGGTTTTTATCCTTCCGAATGCTTTCCCTTTCCTACATAAATATAATTAAGAGTATATGCTTATGATATTTGAATTTTTTTTATTTTCTTTCATTATGCCAGAGAATATGTGCATGAGGGAGACAGTGGGGGAGGCAGAAAAGGAAGGAGAGAGAAAGCCATCCCTTGGTGGGGCCTGCTCATGCCACAGTCTTTTTTCCTCCAGTTCATTCTGTCAGGATCCTGAGCATGTGCCTGTGTGTCTAGCTTGTAAGCCACTGGGTCGGGTCCCAAACCATGGTCAGCCATGTGGGATCTGGCTTCCTTAGCACAGTGCTTAACCATTGTGCTATGGGGCCAGCTATATTTTTAACTATTTTAATGGAATTATTTAGAATGTCTGCTTCATAAGTTATTATTCAACATAATTTAAAAATCATTTTCAAGTGTTGGGGAATTAAGCATTTCACTGTAAAAGCATTATTAAGGGGCCAGCCAAGTGGCATGGTAGTTAAGACAGCTGGATCCCACATGGCCAACTGTGTGGTTTGAGTCCTGGACTTGGTGACTTGGAAAACATGCTTGGCACCTGTGAATGTGTGCCCAAAATCCAAAGAGGAGAATGGAGAAGGGATTATAGCATAGTCATCCCTCCTGGGGGATGCTTTCTCAACTTATCTCTCTCCCTCTCTAGTAAACATATCAGCCCTCTAGCTAATTGAAAATGTGGTTAATACTACTATGAATATCCTTACACAAATTTTTTCACGTAGTTTTCCTTAGGAGTAATTTAGAGCTAGTTGTAACTATTGATATATCGTAATCATTGCTTTTATTAAGCACTGGGTGCCAAGCACAGTTCTTAAGACTACATCTTAATTTTCAATTGATATTGTGAGGTAGACCTACTTTTCTCCCCATTTTACAGATGAAGAATCTGAGGCACCAGAGGCCACATAATTTGCCCAGGGTTCCACAGCTAGTAAGTGGTAGAACTGGAATTTCAATTTGCCTTCTGACTCACCCCTGCTCTTAGCCATAGAGATGGAAAGAGGGTCTCTCAATCTTATCACCAATTGTTCTCTAGAATATTATGCTGATTCTAATTCTGGTAGGAGGTGGTGGGTATTTTGCCTTTGAGCCTTTGATAATTTTTTTTTCTCTCTTTTTTATGCATGTTATTTGATTGTTCTGGTTCAGAATAAAAAGAAGCATTACCGTTATCCCCAAGAAGTTCGCTATTTAAATAGGGAGAGACATTCTTTCACATTTTTCCTGGCTCCAAAGAACAACTTCTCAGCTCCTTAAGTATTTTTTCCTGTTTTTTTTTTTTTTTCCCTGTCTCTATGATTTCTTTTTCTTTTTAGATTTTTACTATATGGTATGTGTGCTAGTCAGAGAAACAGAGAAAGAAAGTGAGAAATCATCCCCCAGAGGGGATGGCCATGCCACAACCCCTTCTTCTTCATTATGTCTTAGGATTTTGGGCATGCACGCACACGTGCCCAGTATGAGTTTTATGCTGCCAGATCTGAGACTCGAACCACAGTTGACTATGTGGGAGTCCAGTAACATAACCATTACACCATCTGGTCCCTCCTCTATTATTTCTATACCCTCTGTTTAGTCCACTACATCCTGAATTCCTGTCATCTAAGTCTACTGCCATTTTGTAGGCCAGGCCCTCACCATCTCCCTCCTGATACCTATCAGTAGCCTCTGACTGATCTCCCTGTGGTCCATTCTCCATCATGCAGTTGGATCAACTCTTACAAAACAAAAGCCAGAGAGTTTGATTCACCCATGTAAATGCTTCAGTAGATTTCTACTGTACTCCAGAATAAAACCAAACTCCTTACCAATCGATAAGTTGCTGTGTGAATTGGCTGCTGCCTACTTCTCCAACTCTCCTTTTGATAGTTAGTTCTCTTGGTCTTCTTTCTGTTTCTCAAATACTATAAATTAGTTCCCATCTCAGTACTTTTGCATTTGCCATTTACTCTGTCTAAAAAGCTGTTTCCCTATCCTTTTCATGACTAGCTCCTTTCCCAGTTCTATCTAAAGCAGTACATTCCCCTTTCTGTTTCTGTAGCGAACCCTCAAGACAAAGACTAGGGTGGGCAAGACAGGTGCCGGGGCAAAAGATCAATGATGTGTCCTTGCTTACACTTGAATGTGAGCACCACCTTGAATTTTGCACTCTGAGAGTTTTAATCTCACCCTAGTCCCAGCTCTTCTCTGTTATATCCACTGCTTATTTCTTGAACACTCCAGTGTGTTCTCAGTTTTTCTCTTTGTTCTGGTGGCAGAGAACACTGGATGTTCATTAAAAATTTGTTGCTTTTGGGAACTAGGAAGGCACTGAACTTAAACTGAAGCAAGTTTGGAGGCTGCTGGCTGCGCCCTGATCTGAAGAAATACTTCCACGTCTATGGTGCTTGTACATCAACAAGAGACATGACACTGAATGTCTGGACCTAGATAATAGAAATGGGACATGGGTCATCAGATACTGAAGAAGAAAGCAGAAGCAAGAGAAAAAAGAAACACCAAAGATGGTCATCTTCAAGCAGTTCTTTAGATAGCAGCACATACAGCTGAAAAAAAGTGGAAGGAAATCAAGATCAAAGTCAAGATCTTGGTCCAGAGATTTCCAGCCTCATTCACATTCTTATTATAGAATACACAGGCATTGACCAAACAGTATCTCTTCTTATGGTTCTAGAAGGAAGCGAAGTCAAAGTTGCTCGAAGAAATGAGGGAAATCCTATAGAGCTCAGAGGTCTAGATCAAAAAGCAGAACAGGAAGGTTCAGGTTGAGACCTTGTCCATGTTCCCATAGTTGAAGCAGTGAGAGAACAAGTCACAGGAGAACCCATAGTTCACTCTTGGGACAGAGAACAGTGTAAGGCAGAGACAAAGAGAAAAGAGAAAAGGAAAAGGATAAAGGCATGGATGAGGGATTGCACAACATCAGATGGGGGGAATCTGGAAACAGCAAAGCTGGATTAGAACATCTACTGCCAGCTAGACAGGCCAATGCTAGACTACAGTGAGTTCTTGAAGTGGCTGTAAAAGCTGGAAAGCCAAAGAAAGAAATGAGGAAGAAGCAAAGAGAAGAAAAGAGGAAGACCAAGCCACCCTGGTAGAACAAGTGGAAAGAGTAAAAGAAACTGATGTTCAATATTGAAAGTGATTCTTTTGTTCAGCAGACATTCAAATCAAGTAAAAAGGTCAAAGAAGTAGAACCCAGTGACCGAAACATGCAACTTTGGCATCTGAACCAGTATCAGTAGTTGTTGACCCACCTAGTACTGGAAAAGAAATAGACCCTAGCAGCATCACTATTGGTCTCAAGTACCAGATGACAATTCTTTGGCCCATCCAAACTTGTTTATTGAGAAAGTTAATGCTGAGGAGAAATGGTTCAAGAGATTAATTGTGGTCAAGGAAAGACGAATGGGCAATGCCATAGTTTAAGTAGTGTATATATAGTTACGTTGACAGTAACATTAGAAATACAGGTTTTTAAATCCCAGTATTGGGACTGGCAGATGGTGCAATGGTTATGTCTCTGGATTCCGACATGGCTGACCTTGGTTTGCGTCCCGAACCCAGAGGCTTGAAACGCACATTGGGCATGTGTGCATACATGCCCAGAATCCCAAGAGTAGAATGGAGAAGGGATTATGATATGACCATGACCCTTCCTTGGGGGAGGTGATTTCTTGCTTTCTGTTTCTCTGTCTGTCTCTGTCTTCATCTCTTTCTTTCTCTCGGGAAAGTGCATATGCCCTATAGCAAAAACATCTGTTAAAAAAAATTAACTTTACTCTTCCAAAATAATTTAGCTGATTATATTAAAAGGTAATTTCATTTCATTTTTCTCTTATGCAGGCTTGAATATTAGTTCATTTAAATGATATCAAACATTGTATTAAAACTAGTGTAAAAATTATAAATGCATGAACATGTTATATTGTTAATAAAGATAATCATAATCCATCTTAAATCTGCTGCTTTTGTCTCTTGGGCATATAGTTAGAAACTGTTTTCTACCTTGGAATTAGGTGTGGTCATGAGTGATATTCATGCTTGATACTTCTAGGCCTGGCCCCAGTGAGCTTCCTGTGGGAGTGTCTCTCACTTTTCTTGTGTCTGCCAACTTCTTATAGAGGATGGATAAGACAGTGATGCTTCTGCTAATGAAATTTCTGGGCAGGCTGAGGTGGCGGTGTGTGGGGGGGTGCCATTTCTAGCCAAGGGCACCTTTTCACCTAGAAGCCACCTGTCTGCTGCAAGCCATGTGAAGATAGAACCCAGGGTGGCAGCAGATGACTCAGATTCACGTTTTATGTATGCTCTTGTAGAAGATGCAGGTATATAGGTTCAGCACATCAGTTAAGATGCAGAATGCATAAAATCAGAATCTCATATTCCTACATGTCCTAAAGTCATTTGTAAATAGTGACTTGCCTTAATTAGTCCTAACAAGTAACTGTGCACTAGTTCTGTCACAAACCATGTTTATGTGTGTGTGCTGGGGTTTGGAGGGGGAGGGCAGCACTTAAATTCACCTTTTTGACAATACATCTTGCCTATTTAAAGTGAAAAGTTTGTATTACATGGTCCCAAGAATCCTTCTAACAATGAAATTCACCTTTTTTTTTTTTTTTAAATTCTTATTTCTATTCATTTGGTCCAAATTCTCACACTGATTAAAATTCTTCCATCTTAGGGCCAGCAAGTGGCATGGTAATTAACATACTGGACTCCTAAATGGTCAACCATGGTTCGAGTCCTGGACACAGAGGCTTGAAAATCACACTGGGCGTGTATGCGTGCATGCCCCAAAATCCCAGGAGGAAAATGAAGGGATTGCCGTGTGGCCATCCCCACTGTAGGGTGATTTCCTACTTCCCTCTCTTCTGTGTCTCTCCAGTGAGCACAAGCACCCTATGGCAAAAACCTTAAAAACTGTTTCCATCTTTTGGGAACCAGCAGTTAGCGTAATGGCTATGTCACTGGACTCCCATGTAGTTGACCACGGTTCACGTCCCGGACCCAGTGGCTTAGAACTCACGCCGGGCGTGTGTGTGTGCGTGCCCAAGATCCCAAGAGGAGAATGGAGGAGAAGGGATTGCGGCGTGACCATCCCCTCTGGGGGGTGATTTCTCGCTTTCTGTCTCTATGTCTCTGTCTGTCTGGCGAGCACACACGCCCTATAGTGAAAACCTCTCCAAAAAAAAAAAAAACTGTTTCCATCTCAAATTACTGTATAATGTTGATTATATTATTTCATGTCTCTGCGCCTCAGTTTTCCTGTTTGCAAATGGCAGGTATAGGTGTTTTCTAGCTTACAGTTTTGTTTTGAGAATTAAATTAATGATACATGTCAAGCCCCTGGAACAGTGCCTGGCACGGGGCAAGTGTGCAGTGACCGTTAGCTGCTGATGATGACGTTTTTCACTTGCTTACTCTGTGGCTGTTTTCTTGCTCATATTTGCTTTCTACCCCAGGTCTCTAATAGATTCTCCATTCATAATTTGGAAAGAGTCCCCAAAATAGCATCCTATAACAATTCATTCTAATTCTAAGGTTTCTTCTAAAATAGATAGGGCATAGAGAAAAGACACAGTTATGTTAATCTGGCATGTTGATGCAGTGCTAAGAAATACAACCCTGAAGAAATCTGTGCCAAAATTTTAGATAACTTTAAATTTCTCAAAGAAAGGAACTTTTGCTTTTAAACTGGCTGCTCTGGTAAAGAATAAAAAACCTGCATGTGTAGAGATACCTCATGTTGATGTAAAATATACCTTATAAAGGGCATGGATTTATAGAAACACGTAAATCTAGAATTCTAAGTCAGCGTATGTTCATTTCCTGGCTTTCTCTATAAACAGTTCCTGTATGATCCAGCTCTGTAGAAATAGATTCATTTCACTGTGGGATGAGTCACATTAGATATACTTCATCAGCTGAAAAGCTAAAAATTTCTTTAAAATACTTATTACCATGGAATTTTTTCATAAAAAATACTACAAACTTATATTTTAACCTGTAAATTTGCCTAGTTTGGCATAAGTTGTCAAAGACATAGAATGGAAATGCCCAAAGAAAACACTTTGAGAAACAAACTTGAATGTCTTCACCCTGATTGTACATGTGATTTGAGTTCTTTGGTAATAGTAGGAAAGGAGGACTTAAGAGGCAGGAGTCTTGGGGAGTTACCTCCTCTTCTGTCTCTAAACACTAACCTGGTGTTCTCTGTCATTTACTAGTATTATATTCAAAATTACTTTGTTCAGATGTTCCACATGTCTTTTTATCTTTCCTTCCTTTTCCTTCATTTCCCTCCCCTTCCCTCCTTCCTTGTGGTTTTTGCCATAGGGTGCATGTACTTGCCAGAGAGACCAAGAGAAAAACGAGAAATTACTTGCCTGTCTCCCCCACCCAGGGACATATATAGAGTATATATGCTGTTTTATGCTGCTGGGTTTGGGACTTGAACTATGGTTAACTGTGTGGGAGTCCATTGCCATATTCACCACACCACCTGCTGGCCCCTTCATATGTCCCATTTTTTTGGTGTCATTTTCTCCATTGTATATTTAGTTTGGTAGATTGGGTAGAGAAAAGGCCAAGAAAGTTTGAGTTATATGCTCAAGGTCACACAGCCAATAATAAATTGCAAAGTTAAAATTCTACTCTGCAGGATCCTTAAACCAGTGTTGTGAAGAATAGGCTATTTTGCCTCTACAATCAATGCTTCATGTACCCTACATAAAATTCAAATGCAGAATAAGTAGATTGGTGGTGATGGCTCTTCCCTGAGTTGGTAAAATAGGACTACGTGGTCCAACATGCTCAACCCCAGCCATATATGGTGACTGAGGGCATAAAATATGGGCTGGTCTGAACTAAGATGTGCTGGGTTTTGAAGGGTTAATACAAAACAATATAAAATATCATTAATATTCTTTGGATTGATCTCATGTTGAAATATTTGAGATACACTGGGTTAGCTAATTTCCCCAATCCCAATAAAGTTAAAAGTGTTATACACATGTTAATTTTTCTCATTTTGCTAACTTCACTATGGAAGTGAAGCCATCACCTGGGCTTTTCTTTGTTGGGAGGTTATTTATTACTGATTTAATCTTATGGCATGTTAGGGGTCTGTTTAGAATTTCTATGTCTCCTGATTGAACCTTGGTAGGTTATATGCATCCAGAAATTTGTCCACCTCCTCCATGTTCTCTTGTTGGTTGGCATATAGTCGCTCATAGTATCCTCTGATGATGTTTTGTATTTCTAGTGTATCTCCTGTAATATTGCCTGACTAATTATGTATTTGATTTATCTGGTTTCTTTTTTTTTGGGGGGGGGGAGAGATTTTTACTATAGGGCGTGTGTGCTCGCCAGACAGACAGAGACATAGAGACAGAAAGTGAGAAATCATCCCCCAGGGGGGATGATCACGCCACAATCCCTTCTCCTCCATTCTCCTCTTGGGATTCTGGGCACGTACGCACACGCGCCCAGCATGAGTTTTAAGCCACCGGGTCTGGGACGCGAACCATGGTGACTATGTGGGAGTCCAGTGACATAGCCATTACGCTAACTGCTGGCTCCCGATTTATCTGGTTTCTTTCTCTCTCCTTAATCAGTCTAGCTGTGTCAATATTGTTAATATTTTCAAAGAACCAGCTTTTGCTTTCTTTTATTTTCTGTATAGTTCATTTATTTACTATTTCATTTATTTCTGCTCGAATCTTTATCATTTCTTTTCTCCTGGCATTTTGTTGTTGTTGTTGTTTCCCCAATTCCCTGAGGTATGATGTTAGGTTGTCTATTTGCCACCTTTCCATCTTTTTCTTATGTGTACTAATTGCTATGAACTTCCCTCTTATGACTGCTTTTGCAGTGTCCTGTAGATTACAGAAACTCGTGTACTCATTATCATTTGTTTCCATAAATCTTTTAATTTCAGACCTAAATTCTTTGGTCATTGAGAAGTCATTCAAGAGAAGGTTGTTTGTGTTTGTATATTTGTTTCCATGTGTTTGTATATTTCCAAGGATTTTTCATAAAATTAATAACAAGTTTAATTTCATCATGGTCAGAGAAGATGCTGGATATACTTTCTTTGCCTTCAAATCTGTAAAGGCTTGATTTGTGCCCTGTCATTTGGTCAGTTTTTGAAAAGGTTCCATATGGCGGTGAGAAAAATGTATATTTTGTGGTCTTAGGGTGGAAAGTTCTATAGACATCTGTCAAGTCCATTTGATTTATAGTATCTTTTAGGTCTTATCTGTCTCTCCTTATTTTTTGTCTAGAAAACCTGTGTAAAGGATATAATGGGGTGTTGAGATCCCCAACAATTATAGTGTTGCAACCTTTCTCTCCTTTTAGCTCTAGCAGTCTTTCCTCATGTATTTAGGTGCTCCTGAGCTGAGTGCATAGATATTCATAAGTGTTATGTTTTCAATTATCCCTTTGCCTATTATATAATGCCCATCTTCGTCTCTTCTCACTGCTTTTGTCTTAAAACCTATTTTGTCTGAAATCAGTATCACAACTCCAGCCCTTTTTTGATTTCCATTTGCATGGTACACTTTCTTCCAGTCCTTCACTTTTACCCTGTGTATGTCTTTATCCATAAGGTGTGTTTCTTGTAGGCAGCAGATAGAGGGTTTCTGGATTTTTTTTTAATCCATTCAGCAAGTCTGTGTCTCTTGATCAACAGATTTAATCCATTAACATTCAACATTATCAATTTTTCTGGATGTGTTATTATGCAGTGAGCCGTTTTCTTTTTTTTTTTTTCTCTTATATCTGCCTGACTTTGGTTTTTCTGGTATAGCACTCCCTTCACAACTTCTTGAAGAGCTGGTCTGGAGCTGGTAAATTCTCTTAGGTTTTGTTTATCTGAGAATATTTTTATCCCCCTACCCCCATATGAAGGATAATCTTGCCAGGTAAAGAAGTCTGAAATAAAATCTTTTTTCAATTTAACACTTTGAATATATTTCCTCATTCTTTCCTTGCCTGCATTGTTTCTGATGAGAGGTTCCAATGTTAACCTGAAGTGACTCTGGAGCTGGTAAATTCTCTTAGGTTTTGTTTATCTGAGAATATTTTTATCCCCCTACCCCCATATGAAGGATAATCTTGCCAGGTAAAGAAGTCTGAAATAAAATCTTTTTTCAATTTAACACTTTGAATATATTTCCTCATTCTTTCCTTGCCTGCATTGTTTCTGATGAGAGGTTCCAATGTTAACCTGAAGTGACACCCTTTGTAAGTAACTTGATGTTTCTCTCTTGCCAGTTTTAGTATCTTGTTTTTTGTCTGTGGTTTTGGCCAATCTGGCTATGAAGTATCTTGGAGAAGATCTTCTTGGGTTGATTTGATTTGGGGTCCTTTGTATTTCTTGGGTCTGGACCTTTGCATGACTCTCTAGGTTTGGAAAGCTTTCTTCCAGGATTTCATGGTATAGATGATCAATGTGCTTGTTATTTTCTTCATCTTCTGGGATACCAATTATTCAGATGGTTGGGTGCTTAATGTTATCTAGTATTACTCATATATTGTCCTCATTTTTCTTAGTTATTTTCTGTCTTTCTGTTGATTTATTTCTAGGTCAGAGGTTTTGTCTTCTACATTTGAGATTCGAGCTTCTGCATGATCTAGTCTGCTTTAAATACTTTCAAAGGAGATTGCAATTTCCTATATTACAATCTTCATCTCTACCAATTGTTTGATTCTTTTTTATGGTGTCTGTTACTTCTTTCAACTTGTGAAAGGACTTCCTCATCTTCTGGAGCTCATTGTTTCTGTTTGTTTGTTTGTTTGTTTGTTTTTTTCTCTTGCATCTCATTTAGTTTTGTCACTATAAATATTCTGAATTGTTTATCTGACATTTCAATGAGTTCCATTGTGTTGTCTATGGATGATGAGGAATTGATGGTTTCCCTTGGGGGAGAAACATTTTGTTGGTTGCTCATATTTCTTGTGCCTCTGCAATGGTTTCTAGTCATGTAGTGATTTATAAGTTTCTTCATAAGTTATTTGAGTTAATACTGGTTACTCAAAGGCATATAGAGATAGATGATTGGTGATCTCTCTGCCGCTTTCCCTCCTTGATGCTCACTAGCAACCACACTGTTGACACTGGACTTGGATGAAAAGTCCTTCCAGTTTCTAGAGAACAGGTGTGCCTGAGACTGAGTTGCTGAACTTTAATAAAGTAAGACAGAAGGGATCACTCTGTGTGTTGTGTTGTGCTCTATGCGCTTCAGAAAGTGCAGTGTTCTAAGAATTCAGAGACCTGTTGGCAGGTGATGAGCCACAGATTTTCTGCACTTCAGTCTCCCTGGCATTTTAGAGTGGGCAAAGGTGAGTGGGGGAGGGGATGAACTAAGGGTCTCTGCCAGGTGCTCAGCTCCTCTACCAAATGTTCAGTTTTTGATGAGGTGGTAGCAAGTCCAAAGGGCTACAGAGACCTGGCTCAGGACTCTCTGTGAGCAGGCCAATGGAGTAAGCCCAGGCAACTGGGACGGTGGACTATGATGTCCATAATTTCTGAAGTGGCTTCCAAGTCCTGAGCCTGGACTCACTCCAAAGGCCTGCCCAGACCAGACTCAAGACTTCTAGTAGGCAAGCAGACAGGATGAGTGCAGGTGGCTGGAAAGGTGGGCAATAAAGTCCAAAAGTTCTGAAGTGGCTCCCAAGCCCCAAGCACGAACTCATCCCAAAGGCCTGCCCAGACTGGGCTCTTCCACATGTCCTTTTAAGATGTCATCTATCACAGCCCTGATAAGATCGTGACTCTTCTACCTTTTGCTCAAACCATGTGTACATTTTCTCTACACATTGCTATTTTTATTGAGAAGTTGTTTTTTTGGGAAGATAAGTAGTGTTTTAAGGTTTTCTTTTAAGACTTTGTCTATCAGGGCCCAAAATAGTGCAGCCTTCAACCATAATGTTCTCTGAGGCAATCTCACATGGGCAAATCTTCACTTGAAGTTTAGAGACCTCCCTAAATACACTAGGCAGGTAGTTTTCCCTGATCTAGGACTGGCAGGGGGTGGATAATGGCATTAGGGCCCTGTTGGGAATACTCTTTGTCTCTCATGGAAGAAATAAACAAGTATTTAGACAGGTCTTAATACCTACATCTTCTTATTTTAAGATGCAACCAGTTCCAAAGATAAAAATGTTTGCAGGCTCCCCCCCCCCTTTTTTTTTCTGCTGAGGGAGCTGCATAACCCCAAACCTTAACTATGCTAAATTTGAAGCTCTGGTTTCTACCCTTCCCCAGCATGTCTAGATACCTCTGCTGTGTTTACTTTGTAATTGCCAATGGCACACTGTCTAGGGTGCTGTACGTAATCATCCAGTTTTAACACTTAGACTTTTAAAAAAATCAGCTAGCATTTATTCTCTGAAAGTTTCAATTAGTTTCTGTTCCTTCACTGATTGTATGAGGAGACTTCAAAAAGTTCACGGAAAATGGAATTCAAGCATGAGTTTCTTTTTGTGTATATGCATTTTCAAATCCAGGAATAGTTTTTTTACATAATAACCATATTTCATGAACTTTTTGAACACCCCATTGGTGGAGTGATGGGTGCATTGGAGCTAGGGAAGACTTATTCCTTGCTTAAAGCCCTACAGCGTTCTTCAGCTCTTGCCCGCATCCATCCTTACATGTGGTTCTGATTTTATGGTATAGGGGATTTCTTCACTTCTTGACTCATTTGTGGTGTGTCACTGTAGCCATCACTGTAATTAATCTCCCAAGAAGAAATCTGGAGGTTCAACTCAGTAAAAGGAAAAAGCAACCAAGCAACACTTCGTTCCCCAGAGGACTTTTCTGTCCTTAATATAGACCCCCTTTTCTCCCTGATCTTAGAGTATATGCTACTTTTTTTTTTCTTTTTAAATTCATTCTGTTCTCTCTAATTTTATTTTTTTTTTAATGAGATCTTGTATGTTTTTCACAGTGGGCAATAGAATGTAACTATCAGATCATGGATCTAGACATATTCGTCTTCACTGTTGAACACTACATTATGTTGTGTACATTCAATAGTAGTTCTAGTTTTGGGGGGAAGTATGTATTTAATATCAATGGTATGTTTTACTTTGCTGTGGTTTGTTTTCTTCCCCCAGTGCAGAGGGGGGGGTGAGATGGGGCAGATTGTCAAGCTTGGCTAGTTTTCAGGTCCTGTTCAAAATTTGCCAGGTAGTGGGAGCAGTTTTCCCTGGAGACTGTTTTACTTATTCACGCTTGCTGCTTATTTCTTTGCTTTGTTCAATCTAAATGGGATTTTATTAATGCCACTTTGCCTCTTTTATTTCTTTAAAAAAACACTTTTACACTTTTCATTTTAATTAAACTGGAAATAACTGAAAACATACAAAGAATAATAAAAGAAATATCAGTGTACTTACAGCCTAAAATAAAAATTAGAATCTTGGGCCAGTCAATGACATGATGTTGTGGGCAGTTGGATCCCATATGTCTGACTGTGTGGCTTAAGTCTTAGACTTCGTGGCTTGAAAAACATGGCTGGTGTGTTGCATGCATGCCCAAAATCCCGAGGAGGATGGAGGAAATGAGACTGCAGCATGATCATCCCTCTGGGGGATGATTTCTCACTTTCCATCTTTCTCTTTCTCTCTTTTCAGTGAGTGCACATGCTCTGTAGCAGAAACTAAAAACAAACAACAAAAAATTGGTATCTTGCCATATTTGTTCCATCAGTCTATACATATATACATTTGTTACTTTTTTTTTTTTTTTTGGAGAGGTTTTTGCTGTAGGGCGAGTGTGCTCACCAGAAAGACAGAGACAGAAAGCAAGAAATCACCCCCCAGGGAGGATGACTACACCATAATCCCTTCTCCTCCATTCTCCTCTCGGGATTTTGGGCATGCACACACATGCACCCAGCGTGAGTTTAAGCCACCAGGTCCGGGACTCAAACTGCAGACGACTACATAGGAGTCTAGTAACATAGCTATTACATCAACTGCTGGTTCCACATTTGTTACTCCTTTTAACACATAACTTATAGATATTTTGCATGGTTCTATGAAAAAAATAATAAAGTAACCCAACAGATGAATTGCATTCTTGTATAAACTTTTAAAAATTAAACATTATTATAATTGACCTATATCTCACGTCACAATTTTATGGAAGCTAACATTCAGCAGTTAAATACTTACAAATAAATAGCAACTTTTCTTTTTTGGAATGCTTTTTCTGAGGCCATGAAAACTCTATTTAAAAATGCAGTAGATAGAAACCAAATTTATCTTGAGAACACAAACACTTTGGAGGGTCCTGAAGATTTTTCAGCCCTGACTTACTAGAGTTGAAAAAAGAGAAGTGCACGATCTAGTTTTTTTTCCCCCTTGATTATGTAATTATGTACATAATAGAAAATATTGAACTTTCATATTTTGCAGTGTGGAATTAACATGGAATGGAAAGAACTTTTTGTGTTCTTTCTAAATGTTAGGGTTTTAAAGGTACAGTAAAGCCTAAGCTATTTGTAACTCTAGAGAATGTGTCATTTTGGAAAGGCAAGATTCCATGTAGATGAAAATAGATATTTTAAGTGTTGGACCTTTTAATAAACAAATACATCAATTTTCTGAGTATTTTTTTCTGACGCAGATAGACTTTTTCATGATTTCACTGATACTTGGCACCTTTCTGTCATTCCTAGTTGTGGCTGTAATGCTACATGCAGCTGCATTTGAGATGCAGAGGTGAGTGGGCACCGAGAGACCAGCCCGCTTGCTCTTCCCAGTATTACTAGAATTTGCTTTCTGCAAGTCACTCTTGAGTTTCTTTCTCAGAAGTTGACTTGAAGCATATAATGAGATGCCCGGCACTGAAAGGGCAGCACGTAGGTCCAAGCCGCGTGCCATGAGCAAGACGCTCAGTCTCTCTTGATCTTGGTTTTCCCCTCTGGTAATGGAGAGCAGTAGTACCTTCTTCTTTAGGGAAATTGCTAAGGATTAGATGGTGATCTCTAAGAAGTGACTAATGTGGTACCTAGCACGTAATGGGGACATAAAGCGCTAACTCTCATTAATTTTCTGAATTAGTGAATACGCAAAGGTAGGTAGGTCTTTTGTATACATATATTTGTTCTTTAAATAATAAAGAGAAATCTTTATGTGTCAATCCCTAACTTGTTCCATTACCTTGAATGAATATTATTAACAGTGTAGATGGAGGCTTGTTTTTACATGGTGTTGACTTCTTTTATCAACTTTTCATTGAATATAAATAGAAGCACTGGTCAGACACCTGTCAAGAATTTTCCAAAGCATATCTATATAAACTTTTCTATTACAAAAATTCCTAAGGTGTTTGGAAGAACATAATGGCAAAACATACACATTCTTGAGTATCTGCAGATAGCATTTCTGTTGACAAGATATGAGGTTGCAAATTCTCCCGGATATACTTGGCCAAGTGTCTCATGTGAAATTAAAAATTGCAATTTAAGTGTTTATGAAGAAAATTGATAAGTCTGAGTCATGTTTTCTGTTACATGGTTAAATTTCACATTCATTAATGATACTTTGTGTCCAGATAATGCTGTAAGTTATTTTCCCCTTTATATCATATCAGATTCACATCTTACAGGTTTTGTCTACCACTGAATAGACAATTTTCTTTTCTAATCTTTTGAATAGTATAAAAGAAGTACTCATTCAGTGTTTCATGGTATATGCGATGTGAGAAAAACCTATAATTGTTCTTGATTTGGACATTTCCCAAGGCAATCAAACACCAGATATTATAATCCAAGATAAATGACAGCATATTTTATCTTTGCGTTTGCAAAATCTTATTACACTGTTCTGTTAATGTATAAACGTTTTCTTTGCATAAGGCCCTAGGCCCAAATTATAGCTGCTTATTAACAAATGGTTTCCATACTCTGTGAAACGTGTGCGGGCGGGCCTTATTCAAGCAGCAAGCAGCATCATTTGCAGCGTCTGGAGTAGGAGTCGGTCATTTAGCCTTTAACTCTACCTATTGTGGCTTTTCGCCTCTCCAAGATGAGAGAAGTTTCATGTTTTATTGAATATTTTTATGTGAACCTGAGATACAGGAATTCTCCATTTCAATAAATAAAGATGACAAGGGAGGAAAGAAGGATTTAAATTATAGCTGTGTTTTGTATTACACAGTTTAATTCCAACCATACACATGTGTCTATCTATCCTGGAGTGCTAATTCTATGGCAGTCTGAATGCTGTAAGCAGTTAGCAATTGTTCACGTCTCCAGCAAGTCACTTACTCAGTTGTAGGAGAAAGACTTTCACTGTTGAAATGTGTATGTCAGTGTAATGTTTTTAGACAAGATGGCTGTTACTTTCTTTTGTTCTTTAAAAATTGGAGAAAGATACAGAGACAAAATCCCCAATAAGATCTTGACACTGTAGTTGACCTGCAGCCTTTAGCCAGCTCCAGATCATGGGCAAGTACTTGTTTGGAGTACTCAGGGATGTCTCCAGACCTGAACCAGGAACTTTCCCATGTGGGTTTGCCTTGCAGAGCGTATTTTATCACTGAACCACTGTCAGGCCCCCAAGCGGGTATCTCTTCATGTCTAGAGAAAGTGAACATAGGTGAGTTAACCTTGTGTTACAGCTCTATCCAGATAATTTTTATCCTCCAATCCCAAAATAGTAATACTTGTGAGTTTTGGTATTTGTGGCTCATGAATGAAATATACTACTTTATAGTCTTAAATGTGTCATGTTCTATAATAAGGGAAAAAGGAGTTTATGTTCTCAAAATGTTTGGATTTTGAACCCATGTGTCTAATACATGGGGTTTATAATCAAAATGTTAGTGCTGCCTATTGACCTATATAATCAGAATTTTTCCCTGCTTTATCAGTTCTTGAATAAATGTACATAGTTTTCTTTCTGGACTGCAGTATTGGTGACTTTCTATGACTGTAGACCCACTTCAGAACTGTGGCATAACCATTGGGAAAATCAGCTCTTCATGCTGTGGATTTGTAGAGCAAAAGCCTCTGAAGGTGGGTGGCTGGCATTGTGCTAGCAGTGATAATTATATATAAGCCGGTAAAAACATAGCTTTTGTACTAATTTCTTAGTGAAACATTTTTTAAGTTGATTTTGATAACAATTCAAATACAGCTGTAGCCCCTAAATATTCTTGAGTTTTTAAACAATGTTTTGTACAAGTGGCTCTTCTCTTTCATTTTTCTCTGGAGTGTGCTTGCCCCACAGAGAATCCTTTTCTTTCCTTATCCCTGTTTGGATAGTCATAACCGGACTGCAAAGCTTTTGCATTCCTTTGTTTCTTGCCTGGCAATCACAGTGGTAAAGATCAGCCAAGTTATTGTGGGTATCTTTTTAATTTCCTTTCAAATTAAACGTAAAATGAGAGAATGTTGGCATACCTCAGGATGTGAGGTGCTAAGACTGCCTTTTGGTTTTCTGGTGGGGTAGAACTATTTTTTTTCTTTTAAAGTATATTAGTAATAGTATTAATAGAACCAAATTATTCTTCCATAGCAGTTTAGGAAAAGTGTAATGTTCTAGACATGTTAAAAATCATTTTTCGGGCCAGCAGGTGGTGTGGTGGTTAAAGGTGCTGGATTCCCACATGGCCCACCGTGGTTTGAGTCCTGGACCTGGCGACTTGCTTTCTCTCTTTTTCTGTCCCTCTCTGGTCAAATTCAAATGAATAAATAAAGTTAAATAAGAAAAATGATTTTTAAAGAATTATTATGAATAGAAAAGAACTTTTTAATTTTGGGCACTGTCAGAGAAAATATGAAATGTAATCATACCTTGCCAGACCCAGAAAGATGACATGGAGGTGTCTCCATAGGCAGAGCAGCCCTTTCCAATTCGCATCTTACTTTTCTCTCTCTAAAGTTTGTGCAAGAGGGGGGAAAAACACAGGATTTGAAAGTGACAAAGCATTAACATTACATCTAAATACAGCAGGCATTTTAATCAAAACAAACTTTCCACTAGGAACTGAGTACACTTACCCTTAAGGCTTAAAAGCCCCATTTATCAAAGCACTTGCTGTTACATAATTGCTGTTATCTTTCTCTCTTCCTCACTTACAGGCGGCCAGAAACTGCTTTCACTTTTCTGCAGCCTCTGAGACTATTCAGTGCCTCTGTCCCTTTAGTAATAATAGTTACTATTTATTTTTGCTATTGTTTTTGTATACTTAGTATGTTTCAGTTATGAGCTTTACAAGTATTCATTTCACGTTCTGCTTGCAGTGGCCATGTGTAGTTGGTGTGGATGTTGAAGCTCATAGGCAAGGGGTTTACTGGAGAAAAGAGGTGAGGCAAGAAGCTCTTAACAGCTATTACGTGATGGGACCAGGCTAGAAAACTTGGCCTGACTCCAGACAAAGCCTTTGATCCCCCAGTTTGCCTGCCTGCCCATCTGACAGTTTCATGCTTGCTTCCTTCCTGCCTTACCCATCATTGTTGCCCTAGAAAATGAAACTTATCCTCACCAGCCACCAGTTGCCATCCCAAGAACTCAGCTCCTTAATTGCTTCAGTTTCTTTAAGATGACTTCTATCTTCTTGACACTCATTAATTCAGTATATAATGAGCCCTGGTATTGAGCCATTAATGAAATCTGGGCTGCCTCTTTTCTGGAAGCTTTCTCTTGTGGAGATCCATGCTCCTCTTCAGATTTTTATGGATAAGGAAGGGCTGCTTCCTATTACCCTGTGCCCCTTCTGTCATTTTCCACCACTGTTACTTACCAGTCTTATTCTTCATAATCTACTGCACACTTTTATACTACTTTGCCCACATTCACACTGATGCACAGACCTGCAAAAGCTTCCATCCTGAGCCTCCATTAACTTCTTCACATGTGGTCTGTAGGGTTCCTTTAAACTCTGCACCAATAGGAACCAGGTGGGTTCCCCAGGAGAGCTTGTCCTTGATCTCATTTTCTCCTCACCTACCTAACCAAGGGATAGTATTGTGAGGTGCTTCTAAGTCTCAGTTCTTAAGTTTTTATCTCCTCTTGAATGCAATTTATATTGCTCAACTATTTCTTACTAGGATTTAATTGAATTTGTTTGACCTTGTAATCACACATCTCTAAATTTCATTCTGGTTATTGTTTTTAATTATTATTATTTTTTATCTTTTAAAAACACTGATAGCATACTGGTAGAACTAGGATTCTGAGTGGATCCAGTCATCTTCCAGACTATGGTCTTTATTACCTAGTCCTTTCCCCTTTGACATTTTGTGGTGCCCATCCCATGCTGGAGAGGGACATTAGGTGTGCTCTTTGGCCTCAACTGGGACTTATCACTCCTTGGAGACCCTTTCCATCATTGGTTGTGCACTCTCTATTGCATTTCCCTCGCAATGACTCTTTTGAATGTTTTTCGGCCATGTTGGCATTCATTCCATGTTCTCTCTTATCACTCACATAGCAAACCTAGTCACTTCGTTTACTGCAAAGATGAATACCATTCACTGAGAGCTCACTAATCTTTTCTCTCGCCCCCACCATACTTGTACTTCCTGTTACCACGCTGGTAAACTTATGACTACAGACCAACATTGAAAGTATGTTGATGTAGGCACCTACAACATGCCACAGCCTTCTCTGCTTGGACGATGGGTGAGACTTCCACAGAAGTCTCATAAATGCCAGATCTTGAAAGATGATCAGAGTTTTATGGAGGGAGCAAAAAGTATCTTTTGTTATAGATGTCAGCACACTTTGATAATGTAAGGTGGGGGTTTTGGTGGTGTTTAGTTTGGTTTTATGTGCTCTACTAAGATCTGTAAAGATAACAAAGTGCTCATGGTTGTTTATTTAGTATGAAAGAAGTTGCCAATTCTGTTGAAATTTTACTTCCTTTCCTCTATGGGCAAGGGGCAGAGAGAGAGAGAGAGACAGAGACAGACAGAGATAGATAGGTATGCCTCACAGGGTCTTCATGCTACCATCCAGCCCCCCAGCCTTGGCCAGTCAGGATCACAGGCATATGCATACCCAGTGGGCGCTGGGAGACCTCAGGATGTAAACCCAGCACTCTTCCATATGATCTTAGCATCGTAGAACGTTGCATTAGCACTATGCCACCACAGCTGGCTGTTTTATTTTTTTAATAAAATAGTTTACATTTTTAAAAAGATTTATTTAATTTTATTCATTCATTCATTTATTTTAACTTGGCCAGAAAGAGACAGACAGACAGACAGACAGAGAGAGAGAGAGAGAGAGAGAGAGAGAGAGAGAGAGAATGAGAAAACAAGTCACCAGGTCTGGGACTTAAGCCATGGTTGGCCATGTGGGACTGCCCAGCACCTTAACCACCACACGACCTGCTTGCCCCAGTATATTTTGAGTTATAATACAATTTTTTAAAAGAAGAATTTATTTATGCATTCATTTATTTTAATTTGACCAGATACACACACATACAAACACACACACACACACACGGAGAAAGCAAACTAACAGGCCCAGGTCAGCCATGTGGAAGTAGTAACCAGCATCTTAACCACCATGCCACCTGCTGGCCCTGAATTATAATACAAATTTTTAAACTGTTTTGTAGCACTTGGAGAATAGTACCTTTGCTTCTAACAAAATCAAGAGAAAAGTTTGTATTAGCCAGGATGTGGATAGACTTCGTGGTTTCCAAACCTGCTAAGGTTGGAATCTCTGGGGAAAGCATTCGGTGACATGGGAGCCTGGTCCCAGTCCTGGTCCCACAGAAATTGAGGCAGGTTCTCTGGGGAAACTTCAGACTGTTTAGGAATCGCAGAAGTCTAAGCACCAGGGAAAATAAATATTCACAGTAAGCTAGTACTGTTGACATGGAAACTACTAATTGTGTCTGTGATAATGATTTTTATTCAAAGGTGAGACCAACAGTAAGAAAACACAAACGGGGACCAGCAGATGCCGTAATGGATGGGACTCTTATGTAGTCGACTACGGTTTGAGTCCTGGACCTGGCGGCTTAAAACTCATGCCAGGTGTGTGTGTGTGTGTGTGTGTGTGTGCCCAAAATCCCAAGTGAAGACTGGAAGAGAAGGGATTGCAGCATGGCCATCACCCCTGGGTGATGATTTGTCACTTTCTGTCTGTCTCATTGGTGAGCACATATGCCCTATAGAAAAAAACCTCTCTTTAAACACACACACACACACACACACACACACACACACACACACACACACACACACACACACACACACACACACACACACACACACACCACAAAACTGAATTTAAACTCAGTACAAAGTAGCTCCAGATCTTTGACTAGTACTTACCTGTGCTTATACTAAAGATAGCCCCAAGAAGCATTAAATTAAGAATAATAGTGTATTTCAGAAAAGATGTTTCAACTTCTTAAGTTCTATGCTACTATTCAATACTCAAGTAGTCATTTGATCTTTTCTCTCCATCGTGTTGTTTTCTAGGTAAAGGATCCAATCTCCTTGTTTCCAATTCTTTTTTTTCTCTCCCTATTAATAAGCAAAGATCAAAACAGGAGATGTGCTTTCCTTGAGAAGAACTTTGCACAGATTTAAGTTATTTAATGTAAAACGTTTATGTGTTACGGATGGGAAAACAAAACAACACTTAGGTTTTTTTTTAGAGTTAGTAATTTTAGTCAAAACATTAAAAAAAAACTTAGCTGCATATTTAGAAATTTGGTTATGTAATATTTTTATAAGATTAAGTGTTCTAGGTGTGTATATGTGTACACACACACACACACATTTTCTTTTGCCGGAGAGAGAGAGAGAGAGAGAGAGAGAGAGAGAGATCAATCGATCGATCGATCGAACCCCAGTGGGTCGTAGTCACTCTCAATCTCTTCTCTTCCATTTTTCCAGCCTGTTAGGATTTGGGGCATGTATACACAGGTGCATGGCTTGTCTTTCAAGCCACCTGATCTGGGATTCAAAGTGCAGTTGGCCATGTGGCTATGGGCTGGCCCACACATTCTTGGTTCATTGCTGTGAGGGTATATGTGCTCATCAGAGAGAGCGAGAAAGCACAGTCCCCAAAGGGGCATGGCTATGCTGCAGTCCTTTTTCCTCCATTTCTATACCCGTCAGGATTTAGTGCACACATGCACATGTGCTCAGAGTGATTTTTCAAGCCACTGGGACCAGAATTTGAATCATAGCCAGCCATGTAGGATCTGGCTTTGTATGTAGTGTTTAACGGCTGCACTAAGAGGCTGGCCCCAAACATTTACTCTGTATTTGGCCAGTAGATGAAGTATGCTGAATACCATTTCAGGATTTGATTTTCACAGGTGCTATGACCACAACCTGAAGACAGAAAAAAAAAAAAAATCCTCCTACTTTAATGCTACTGTGGAACCATATCTTCTTGGCTAGACTTCTGTAATGGTTCTGAGTCCTAAACAAAGGAGGAAAACAGACAATTTTTTTATTATAAAAAGTTTCAGTCAAGTCACAAATAAGGACACACACTATTCATTATTCAGATTCTACATCCATTAAAGTTAGTCCATATATGCTTTGTCTCTGCTAAAGCAATTTTAATCAAATTTCTGATACATATTTTACCTTAGCATACTTAATTATTCACCTATGAAATGTTCTTTTATAACAATAATGCTATTATCACATTTATTGAAGTTAACAGTAATCCCTCATTGTCACTAAATACCCACCATAACCAAATTTCTCAGATTGTCTCAAAAATGACTTTTTAAAAAAATTGAGTCACTAGCCTGGTTTGGGAAAAGGACATTCTAAACACATACTTAAAGAACACTTTATTTCTGATGTAATTAGACCAAGTGAGGAGAAATAAAAACCAGAAGCTCAGGGGATTTCTTAAGTATTTTGTGGAAGGAACTAATACTTTCTCTCAACTTTCTGTCCTTAAGGAGCACTATGATCTATCCCCTGAGAATGAGCAGTCCAGTGCATTTTTTAAACAATGTAAACCACAGTTTCTGGTTTAATGAGAGATTACTTTTCACATAGCATTCCATGTCAGTGTAGATGCAATGATTTCATGTTCTAAAGTTAGTTCCACAATTACCATTTTGATTGCTCTTAGAAAAATGCACACAAAGAATACAGTGACTCAGCAAAGGGTGTTGCCAATGGGTTGTAGTTTTTAGCTTTCCAAGTGTGATGGAACTGCATGAAAAATATACAACTTGGTGTGGCCTTTATTTTCACTCTCCGTGCCTTTTTCTCCACACATCACCAACAGCAACAAATGCAACCAGTTTTTGTCTTTCTCTTGTTTTTTGAAACATTGATAAAAGTCCGGGAGGCATAGTGTAAGGGTGAGTTGTAGAACTCCAGCAAGAGCTGCTGCTTGATAGGAAATAAGCTTCCAGTTATCTTGTAATCACAAGGCTTTGTAAAGCTGCAGCTTTTCATAAAGCAAACAAACCCAGTGATTTCAGAAAGGTCTCATTTCAAACATAAATTGATGCCCATTTGGCACGTTAGTCACTGGGTAATTGAATATTTTTATTGCAGATGTGTGACAGGACACGGAGTTGAATAAGACATGGCACCTGCCTTCAAGGCATGCCTGTCAGCTGAGTGGGGGAGAGAGTGGTGCACGGGGGTGATTAGTGGTTTGGAGACGAGGAAGCTGGAATCCCGGAGGCTGCCTAGAATTCTGGCAGTTACTGTGGCACAAGTTGACTAGCAGCTGGAGTAGGGTTTGGTACCAAAGAGACATATCCTCTTGACTACGTGACAAACTAGATCTGGGAGGTGAAAGCAGATACTTATCATGAATACTACGGTACAGTACATATTAAGAGATGCTTTTTATGCTTCTGAAAAGAAGACCTGAAGATTGTTAGTAGGAGGTTGATTTTTATTTTAATATCTTCACTTTGAAACCATGGGCAGCCAGTGGGAAATATTCAGTAGGTATTTAGCGTGCATGGCTAGTACACTGAACAGAAATGGAAATTATTGATTTGGAAGATAAGTAAAGCCATTTATTAGTTTACATAAACTCCATTAACCCTCCTGTACCAGAAACTATATTAAGATGACAGTGATAAAAATGTAAGAGTGTCTGCCCTCATTTAGTGGAAACAAATATGAGTGAGTGGATTCTCAGAGGATGGACAGTACAGGACCTGTGTATATGTTTAAATGTTTTTGGTTATATGTAGTAAGGCTTATATTCAGTCGACTCAATAAATGTTTCTTTCTGGAACTTCCTTTACTCTGCTTTCCTCCCTTGTTTGAAACAAATAATTAATAAAACCCTTAATTTTAGAACTAGGACAAAAGTGAGCAAGTTACTTTACTGAAGTGGTTGAGTTTAAGAGGATGGGGTCAGACCTTGTCTGTGGTCCAGGCTTAGTTCTCAGGCTAAGGCTACTGCCTGTACAAGTCGTGCATTGCTGTATGGAGTGAAAGCCCTCCCTCCTTCCCCACCTCCTCACTGTTTTCTGCCAGGTTAATAGCTGCTGGGCTGACTGTTGCAGGTGAAGGGCACCATCCCTCTCTTCTTTACTCCTCTTGCCAGAAATGGAAGAAGTTAGTTTGTGTCTCCAAAAGATTGCATATAACCTTGGTAGATTGATATATCTCCTATTTCAAAAACACCTTTTCTGCTCTCCATTTACATAGAGAAACAACACAGAAAATGGAAACAAAGTCCACTGATTAAAATTTTAGGACTGTGGGACCAGCAGATGGCGTAATGATTGTCATTAGACTCCCATGTAGTTGATCATGGTTCAAGTTCTGGACCTGGGGACTTAAAACTCACTCCAGGCACGTATGTGTGTATGCCCAAGATCCCCAAAGGAGATTGGAGGAGAAGGGATTACAATGTGGCCCTCCCCCCTGGGGGGGGGTGATGTCTTACTTTCTGTCTCTCTGTCTTTCTCTGTTCCTCCATTGAGTGCACATGCCCTGTAGCCAAAAACAAAAACAAAAACAGAAACAAACAAACAAAAAAACTCTCTCTCAAAACACAGAAACAAAAACTTTAGGACTGGCTCTGTGTCCTAGTGGTGATTCGAATCCCAGCAGCTTGAGAAACATACCAGGCCTGTGTGTGTCCTTGCCCCAAATCCCTTAAGGATAATTAGAGAAAGTGAGAAATCACCCTCCAAGGGGGATGGCCATGCTATAATCCCTCCTTCTCCATTTTCCTCTTTGGATTTTGGGCATGCACACACATGTGCCTGGTGAGAGTTTTAAGCCACCAGGTCTGGGACTTGAACTGTGATCAACTACGTGGGAATCCAGCAACATAACCATTATGCCATCTGTTGGCTCCTTGAATTTTCAGTGTATGAAATTGACTTTTTATTCCCTGATTTTCATGTCATCTATTCTTACCTAGATGAATCTTATTTTCATAATAATTTATCTTATTCTTTAAAAGCTTCTGAAATTTTTTTTTTTAAGAAAATGGATTGCCATCCTACCTTGTG
>NW_006205117.1:1434528-1449879 GCF_000334495.1 Tupaia belangeri chinensis | reverse complement strand
TTTTTTTTTTTAAGAAATGGATTGACCATCTACCTTGTGAATTTTTTGAAGTGAATGGAATGCATAGGGTTTTAATAATCAGCAACAAACATGACAGTTTAAGTTTTTAAAGTTGGTAGCATAATAAAGCCATTCAGTTACGCCACTATAAAGGAAAACTCCTAACGGACTCCATGTGTTTACTCTTACAACTTCCTGAGTCAAGATTTCCCCACCATGTAATGGTGATCCATTAGTGATGCAAGATCTTGGGAATCTTTTAAGTACCCTCTTTAAACCATTATTTGAAGGCAGATTAATCTGGGGGTAGGTTCAAGCCTATCATACCATGACTTATAAATAGACTGGTTCAAGTTATGCTTGTTCCAGTTTAGAAATGTAATTTAGATGCATATGCTGTGAGATGCAAGAATAATTTAGAATGGAATTGATTCAGCCTGAAAGAAATCAATCAATGAGAGAGAGTTTCTTCCTGGTTCTTTAAAATGGTCATTTTGATCCGTAAAGAATATTAACACAGTAGTGTAATTATCAGTTGCAAAATACTTGCCAATTTTTCAGGGATCCTAAAGACCAGGCAGTGATTTTGATGAATGTTAGATACACTTGATAAAACTGTATCCTAGTGTACTACTTTCCTGCTGTGGTTTGAACATTCCTCCAAAATTCATGTGTTGAGATTGGGTTAAGAGGAAGATTATTTCATCTGACTATGATATTGAAAGTTGAGACCTTTGGAGAGGAGAGAATTGAGGTCATTAGAGTGAGGGCTCCATGACTGAGTGCTGGTGGGTTTATAAGGAGAAGGAATGGTAGGGTCAGACACACACCCAGATGCGTTTGTTCCTGTTCTCCAGGGTGTTGTGATCAGCCAGGAGGTCTCCACCAGATATGTGCCCCAGACCTTGAAAGTTCATATTGTGAGCAGGATAAACCTTTACTGTTCCAAGTTATCTGATCTCGTCCTATTACTTGCTACTCAAAACACAACGGCCTTGAACATGTACTTCAGAGAGACGCAAACCGACTAGTTGACAGAAGCATAAGAAAGAGAACCATTTTGTAACATGGAATGGCTTGTTTTTTTTTTTTTTCTGTTATGGATTATAACTGGTCTCCCAACAAGATCTTTCTGACTGACTATGACTGGCTCAATTAGGAGCTCCTCTTCTGAATTCCCACTGGAGCTCGTATGTGCCTGTAACATAGCATTTATGGTTACATATTTTCATTATCACTTTTTAATTTTATTTATTTTTTTATTTTAGTTTTCCTGAGGAAATGTGTGCTCACCAGCGAGAGAAAGGGAAGGAGAGGGGGAAAAGCACCCTTTGATGGGGTGTGGTCATGCTGCAGAGCCTTCTCTATTTCTCCATACTCTTGGTTTTTGGGACATGTAGGCATATGTGCCAGTGTATTTTTCAAGCCACCATGGCTGGGATTTGAACTGTGCAGTTTGCCATGTGGGACCTTCCTACTTTAACCACTAGGCCATGGAGTGACCCAGTTTTATTTTCAAATGAATTCGAAATGGGTAGGGAATACTTAAGCCAGCAGATGAATGGTTTAAGGACCGCAGATTTTACCCCTAATCAGTTTCCCGGGTAGTTTCTGGCTATTGATTGTGGCCACTATATGGCATTCATCATTTCTTAGACACTCGCTAGTCTGTCTGTGGCTCATGAAGTCACTTGGGAGGGCCTCACTACGGCCAGTGCTTTTGACAATGCAGGTATCAGGCAGGCAGAACTAAAGGCTATAGCTACTGCATTTTTAAAAGAAGTGTATCTGTTTGTTTCCTTTCTGTGAGTCAGACAGACAAATACCCCAAACATAGTCTACACATCCCAACACACCCCTGGTCACAGTTGAATCAGATCATGTGCATGCACTTGTGACATGGGATGCCCAGCAAAGTCCTGGGACATGAATATATAGGGGCTTTCCCATGTGGGTCTAGTTGTCCCACCACTGTGCTACCACCTGACCTTTCTACCTCTAAAGCTTCTGAACTTGCTGATGTGAGGGGTACGTTGGCTTCCATGCAGAGGTAGAGATGTGGCACCCTTCCAAACTGTAGGCTGTACTTTGGTGTTTAGTTCATTCACTGTTGCTTAATAACTGAATACCTGAAACTGGGTGATTTATAAGAAGAGAGATTTATTTAGCTCATGGTTTTGGAGGTCCATGATCAGGGGCCACACCTGATCAGGGCCTTGTTGCTGGTGGGGACTCTGAAGAGTCCTAAGGTGGTTCAGAGCATCATGTGGTAGAACAGCGAGGACATGTGTGTGTCTGTGAGTCCAATTCTCTCTCCTTATAAACTAACCAAGATTCAATCATGGGGTCCCAACCTGGTGATTCTAATCCCAATCTCCTCCCATGACCCCCACCTTGCTCTCTTTCTCTCATGTTTTAGGTGTTTGACATGGGGTGTATGCATTCACTTCAGAAAGATAGTGAGAAATCCCCCCCCCCCCCCAGGGGGATGGGTGTTCCACAATCCCTTCTCCACTCTCCTCCTGGGATTTTGGGCACACATTCACAGATGCCTGGTGTGACTTTCAAGCTACCAGGTCCAGGACTCAAATCATGGTTGGCCATGTGGGAGTTTAGTGTCTTAACCACCACATCACATGCTGGTCTCCAGACTTCCACCTTTCAAGTCAGATTAAGTTTTTACCTTCTTAATTCCATAACAACCAAATTTCAACACATGAAATTTGGAAGGGCATATTCAAACCATAGCATTTGTTTATGTGACTGAAATATCATTTGGGTCTCTTTAACGAGCTGTGTCTTCAGCCAGCTCATTCAGCTATAGTTCCTGTAGCTTCCAGAAGTCCCAAGGGTCTGGCTAACATTATCTTATCTGTCCCAGGACTCTACCATCAAGACACCTCCCTCTAACTGTAGTTACCAAACAAAACTGACATGGAGCTAAGAAAAGAAAAGGGGAAGGGTCATTTCTGGTTAAAGTGTTTGAACTTCAACCATCAGACTCATATAACACTTGTTATGTTCCTCACCAGACTCTGAACCCTACAAGAACGGGAACTGTGTTTCTCTTTGATCCCTGGTACTAACACAGTGTTAAGAGAGTCAAAGTTAATCAGAGAAAGAATTATTGCAGTTTCTTGGTCAGACTTAATGGTCTTCACAACTCATTTCGAGCTGCCATAACTCCCATCGGTACCCTCTGCTTCTCATCCATTAAAGAGTGTTAAATATGTAAATATACTTATTCTTGTTGCTCAAGTTCTATTTCAGGATTCCTTTTAGTGGAAAAAATGTTTGGCATATCTTTTATTTCCCTTGAGTCATTATTGTTCTTCTTGAGAACACTGATAAATGGTGTCCTACAGATGCTTTGCAGTGTAAGAGTTTTGCGGTAGGTAATGCTTTCTGAGCTTCTAAATTCATGGCAAATTAAAAACAATGATGCTTTTATGGGCTGTCTTTTACATTTAGGTGTGGGATATTTGAGTGTAGGTGTCTAAGCTGTTAACTTTGTATGGCCACCTAATTTTGTTTTAATTGCTTTGAATATTTCTATGGTATTAAAATTCATAGGATCTAGCATGTAAATGGCTATTAACAATAAATAGTATCTTACCCATGATCTTCACAGCAATCCTTGGAAGAGGGGCAAAGAGCTTTCTCTGTAAAGGGCCAGACAGTAAACATTTTAGGCTTTGTGGGTCATTTGACCTCTGCAGCAACTGGTCAGTTCTATTGCTGTAGTGCAAAAGTAGCCATAAACAGTGCATAACTGAGTGAGCATTGCTGTATTCTGGTAACGTTTTATTTAAAAAAAAATGCAGTAAATATTTACTGACCCCTGCTATAGATATCTCCTTTTTAGGTGTCATGAAAAAGAAATTCAGAGTTAAAGAGACTTACCCAATTTTACCTTGCTCTGGTACGTACCAGACTAGGACTTGAACTTATTCCTCAATGTCATGATTATAAAAAAAATCAACAGTAAGATATTTGTATTTGCTGTCTCAGTTTTGAGTATCTGCTCCTCCAGGGCACTAGATGGTGAGTTACGGAGGGGATACAGATCCCGTTCTAGGAGTCTATAGGTTAGAGGGCGAGGCAGTCAATTAATAGCATTCCTCTTATTACCCAAGTTGTGCATGGTGACAAGGTATCAGGATTTTTAGATTACAAATTATCATTTTCATTTTGGTGAAATGAATACACAGATCATAGCTTTGAGTATTATGGAAATCAGCTTCCTAATCTCATTCCTTGGAATCAGACAGGCTGGTCCAGCCTAGTACAGATGGTGTGGATGACCACAGGACTCCACATAAGGTCTACTCCTAGAATCCTTCAGTAAGAACAGCAAATTCCAAAGAAGAAACAATGAGGGAAAGCATTAGTTTGTGGTGCAGCATTCTTTGACCTAAAATTCCCTTACAGGGGAATTTTAATGTAACTTCACACTTCCTCAAAAATCTTCTATAGTTTTCAAGGTTTATTGATTGTAAATTCCAGTTTCTCGAAAGAATTGGGAGAGGGAGGAGGATGTGAATAATGTATTATGGACAGATGTCCACCATGAAAAAGGAGATATCAGGAGTAGAAAGTAAACGTCCTCCTTCCTGCCTACTACAGAGCAAGTGGCACACGGGTATGAACAATGAAGTTGCTTTGCAATTTATATTGAAGAGAAATTACTTCCAGGATTGGAGAAAAGAAAATGTTTGAGAAAGTGGCATTTAAACACATTCTGAACAATTTTCTTTTGGCTATGTATGTGAGCTACTGGGGACAAGAGAAACTGGAGAAAGTATCAGAAGCAAAAGATGATTTTGTGGAACCAAGGAGTCAGTTGCTAGGTCACAGAGCTAGGCTGACCAAGTGTTCTGGTATGTCTGAGACTCTCTGGGGTTTAGTACTGAAAAATTTTACATGCTGGGAAACCCCTCAGTTCTGGGTAGACTGGTCTCTTGAAATGAATTGCCGGACCCTTTTTTTTTTTTTTTTTTTTTTTAGGAATGGGTGGTAGAATGGCTGCATGTATGGCAGGTCAGAGTCACCAGACATTGTACTTTTTGGTATGAATAATTACTTCCCCCAAATGAGCCACTAGGCTGAAAGGATGAGAGACAAAGACTATCAATAGACCTTGAAAACCATAGAAGATTTCTGAGGGAGTGTGAGGGTTACATTAAATTTTAGAGTATGTATGGGCAGCAGGTGGTACAGTGGTTGAGGCACTGGCCTCCCACATGGCTGACTGTGGTTTGAGTCCTGAACTTGGTGGCTTGAAAGTCATGTCTGGCATGTGTGCATGCATTCCCCAAATCCCAAGAGAATGGAGATGAGACTGCAGCATGGCCATCCCCCTGAGGGATGATTTCTCACTTTATCTCTCACTGTCCCTCTTCTCTCTGATAAACACACGCCCTATGGCAAAAACCTTGAAAACATTGTTTTTTAGAGTTTGTAAATCTCTGGTATGAACTTGTAGACAGCTGAATCTAAACCCAGATCAGATATATTAGGGAGTGAAATAAAACCAAGGATTGTCTTTGAGAAAGATGAACTCATCAATGACTCAAATATGATTGATTTTTATTATTCTCATTAGACTCTGAAAAGTTATATAGCATTAAATTCCTCAAACTATATTGATCTCACTACTGTATTCTAATAGACCATGTTGGTTTGGAATGAATTATTATAAATGAACTCATGGATTTAAAAAAAAGTGCAAGGTTCCTACTCTTTTATTTTTCCAAATAAAACTGCCTTTGTAATGAAGAATGTACTTTCAACAAGTACCTAGAAATTCTTACTTAAGAATTGCTTTCATTACCATGACCATATTGAATGTTTTGCCTGCATATGGTAATTCTGCCAGATTTGCCAGATTGGCAGGTCATTAATTTGGTAAAGCAGACTGAGTAAAGCTTGTATGGTAGTTGATTGTTGGCTCTGAACTAGTAAACTAGATGAACCAGATGTAGACGTTGTCTGTTTAAGCATTTAGATAATGTCTTTCATTCAATAACTATTTGTTAATGAATTAATCAGTTAGATAAACTTTTGAACTGAGAAACCTAAGAGGAAAACATATGATTGGACATGTTTTTCTATAAGTAATGAGCCTTTTTAGCTAATATACATCAGAAGTTAATCTCATGATTTATTCAGAAGTTCCAGGAAATACAGAAGTGATGTAGAGGTCTGGAAAAACTGGGGGCAGTTTTAGAAAACGACTTCATATTTATTGTTATAGATTCTTGTAGGAAATTAGTATGTTAATTATTTTCTCTGGCCTAAATTTAGGTGAATTATATCATTTAAGTTTTTTAGTTTTTGCTATAGGGTGTCTGCCTTTACTGGAGAGAGAGGGAGAAAAGGAGGGAGGGAGGGATGGGGAAGAAGAGAGGTAGAGAGAAGGAGAGCAGGGAGGGGGGAAGGGGAGAGGAGGGAAATGGAGAACTCACCTGGGGGAGTGGGGGTGTGGAGGCCAAATTGCTATCTCTTCCTCTGCATTATCCTCTCAGGATTGTGGGCATGCATACACACATCACTGGTGTGTTTAAGTTGCTGGATCTGGCACTTGAACTGTGCAGTGGGCCATGTGGGACCCAGCCACCTTAACCTCTGTACACCTGCTGGTCTTTCACTTTTTATTTTAATATGACTTCAGACCTATAGAGAAAGTTTTAAAACTTCACAAAGAGTACTCTTTGTTGAGATTCTTCAACTTGTTATTGGGTTGTTGTGAAAGTCATGACACATTATTGCATAGAAAAACAGAAAAATATGCCATAACTTTCCTGACGACCTAATTGTTAATCATACTTGCTATAGCATAGTATCTATTTTTCCTAAAATTTTACAAATAATTTGGAGACATGATTCTTCTTTCCTCTAAAAATATCAGTAAAAGTATTTCCTAAAAACAAAAGCTTTGTTTATAACCATGATGCTTTATTAAAGTAGTTATGTTAATATTGTTAATGTTATGTAGTCTATAGAATTTTATTTGAATTTTGCCAATTGTCTCAGTATTGTTTATAGTTAAGAGAAAATCTGTTTTAGATCCAATCCGGGATCATACTTTCCAATTAGTTTTCATGCCTTTTTTATTCTCCTTTAATCTGAGCCTTTCTTCTGTCATTTATCCTTTTGACATTTGGAGAATCCAGGTAAGTAATTCAGTACAATATTCTCCCATTTGAATTTATGGTAGTTCTTTATGATTCGATTAAAATTCCATGTTTTTGCCAGGGATACAAAAGTGATGTTATGAGCTTATCATTTCAGAGAGCACGTGATATCCATTTTTGGTGATATTAACTTGGATCACTAAGTTCATTGTCTACAAGTTACTGTCTACAGATATGATCCATCTTTGGTGATATTTTCTTAGATTACTAAGTTCATTGTCCACAAGTTATTGTCTCCAGATATGATCCATTTCTGGTGATATTAACTTAGATCACTAAGTTCATTGTCCACAAGTTATTGTCTACAGAGTTGCTAGATCTTCCTTTGAAATAAGTACCTTGGGGGATGTACTTTGGTATCAAATAAAATTCTCATTTTTCATGGTAGTCCATGGTTTTTCATCATACTAGTGCCTGAAACGGTTATTATTGTGGTGACTGCCAAGTGGTGATCCTCGAATTCCTCGTTTATTTTATATCTATTGATCAGATTTCTACTGCAAGGAAGAGTTTTTCCCTACTCATTTGTCTCTTTATAGCAGTCTAGATTGATAGTTTATTTTTTCTGTGGATTATATAATTTCTTACTACCATTATTTTTAAATTTTTATTTTTAAATGTTTTTCCCTCTCAAATTGGTCTAGATTAGACATGGGGCACTGAGTTCTCCTTTAAACTCCTTTTTGACATGTTCCCATCATTCTTTGAACACTTCTCTGCTTTCAGGCACAGCATGTCCCAGGCTGATTTTGTACTTTCCCCGATTCAGCCATTGAATCAGCAGTTCTCCCGGGATCTCCTTTTTTCTCTTCTAAAGTGACAATTGTACACATTTGCAGAAATACAGTATGAGATTTTTTTCCCCATACAAGATTGCAATGTGTAAGGATTAAATGAGGGTAAGTAGTATATCCATATCCATCATTGCAATCATTTGTCATTGCTTTATGTTGGGAATATTCAAAATTCTCTTTATCTACTCTAAGATATAAAGTAGATTGTAAACTATATATTCTCCCTTCTCTATTTTATAATACCAGAAATGGTTTCCTCTTACCTATCTGTAATTTTATTTCTGCTGATCAATATCCCTCTTTTCTCTCATTCCTTTCCCCTCCCCAGCCTCTAGTAGTCATTCTTCATCTCAGCTCCTATAAAATCATTTTTGTTCGACTTCTTCATATGAGGGCAAATATGGTAGTTCTCTTTCTGGCCTGGCTTGTTTACTTAACATAATGTTCTCTAGGCTGGCCGATTTAACCTCAGATGACAGGAGTACTTTATTTTGTAATGACTAAATAGACTAAATAATATTCCATTGCACACCACATTTTTTTGTGTGTATGTGTTCCTTTCTTTTTATTTACCTTTATATTTTTTATTTTATGATTTCTTATTTGTTGATGATGCAGACCACATTTTCTTTATCTGTTTTTTTCTGTTGATGGATATTCAGGTTAATTCAATATCTTGGCAACTGTGACTAGTTTGCAATGAGTATTGAGATGTAGCTCTCTTTACAACATACTAAGAGTTCCTTTCAGTCAAGAATAGTAATTAGAAAACAAAATTTGGATGCTAGGTGTGTTCCTGGCTACCAGGGTATCATCATTCTTAGATTGACTCAAAAAGAAAACTAGGAAGAGAGTGTATTTTTGCACACATTTATATGTAGCTTATTATACATAGACATATACACAGCCTTGTTTGTGTCTTGAGTTTTCTTTCCAATCCTTATTATTTTTAATTGAGTATATCAAGTATTGGCATTCTGAAAGCTGAAACAACATGAAAAGAGGCATGCACATTCCTGTTCTCCACCCCTTCTACCCTGTTCACGCTTCCTTCTTTTCACTCCATTTCTACCTGCCTGTTGTTGGTAACCAATCTTGTTAATTTCTGATTTATTCATCCTATGTGTCTTTTTGCACGAATGAGCAGATCAACATATGTATTTTCTTAATATCAGAGATAATAGGTGTTCTTTTGCACTTCACTTTTTTTTTTTTCACTTAACCAATACATCCTTGAAATAACTCCTTATCGATATAATGGCTCATCCTCATTTTTCTTTTTCTTCTTTTAATGACTCTGCTGACTTAAACTCTTTTGCATGGATGTACTATAATTTGCCCAATTGATCTCCTGTGAATGGATATTTAGATAGCTTCCAGTATTTTGCAGGCACAAACTGTAAATAATTTTGCTGAAAAGGACCATCTCCTATATTTTCAGGTTAATACAGTTTTTATTTTATTGAAGTAATAATCCAACTTTCCTCAAGTTGTCTTTAATGGAGAGAATCTTGGAGTTATGCATGTGTTAACTTTCCCCCCTTCGGAAGTATGCTCAGTGTATAGAATTGTTAATTTTTCCTACTTTGAAACACAGAAACACACCATATTGGGACTATATACCATGAAATTTCAGTAATTTAATTCATGTTTAATGTGTGGTCAAAAGAACTCTTATGCTTCCTGGCTTTTTATTATCTTAGGTAATCTGAGTAGCTTCTAATGAGAGAGGTTCTAAAAGAATTTGGGTAACTGGTTTTATAGCCGTAATTGAGACACAACTCTGCATAACTCCTTCCATCCAGCACTTCCTCCTCCCTCTACAGGATACAGGCCTTAAAGACCACAAGCGTGGCCATGTGCTTTTCCGAGTTAATAGCTGTTCTTTTATTGTCAGCAGTCTTTGAGACAAGGTATCTTCCAAACCCTTGTCATCTAATATTTCCTACCTGTGACCATAACAATGTACTGTTAAATAGAACCATATACAGTGTGGATTTACCAGTAAAGATGTTTATAGGGCTGCTCTGCAATAGCTTCAATATTACTACTTTTCTGTGCCTCTCTCCCCACCTAAGAGGAAGCCGATGGTAACTTTATTTGTACGTCTTTTCTCTTGTGTTCACATTCTGCTGGTTTCTTAACTTTTAATCTCAAATCAAAGCATATCATTTTAGTTCAGATGCCATGTGTTGAGTTTTATCTGATCCTCATGCACTTGAACTCGGGTTTCTTTGACAAAGACTCCGTTGTTCCTGGGCTGATTGACTTTAACCAGAAGCTGGTGCTTTCTGAGCTTCGTTTTCGAATGGGCTCTGGGGGCAATGTGCACACTCCTCAGGGATGCCTGGGTACGATGGCATTTTTCCTAATTCAGAAGTTTCTGCATTTGATTAAATTGATATAATTTCATCCCCTTGCAGTAACTGTGCAGAAGAGTTGTTTTCATTATTTCTGAAGAGTAAATTAATAAATAGAATACAAATACTAAGGGAATTTAAAAACTTGATTATTGAGTCATTGCTCAGTAAGGAATCAATTTCCCTCTCTCCCTTCCTTTTTCTCCTCTTATTCATTACACTTATAATATTTATTGTATGCATAAAACAGTTATAATTAACAAATGTAACCTTATTTTGTGTATATTTGCATATATGTAAAAGTAGAAGTCAGTTCTCTTTGTTGACTTTGATTGCCCTTCTCCAGATGCAACTATTATTTAAAAATTTTTATTGTAAATATTTTTTATTGTACATATTTTTTTTTTTTTGGAGAGGTTTTTGCTATAGGGGGTGTGCGCTCACCAGACAGACAGAGAGAAACATAGAGACAGAAAGCGAGAAATCACCCCCCGGGGGGATGGTCACGCCGCAACCCATTCTCCTCCATTCTCCTCTCGGGATCTTGGGCACGCACGCACATGCGCCTGGCGTGAATTTTAAGCCACTGGGTCCGGGACGCGAACCACGGTCGACTACATGGGAGTCCAGCAACATAGCCATTATGCTAACTGCTGGTCCCTATTGTACATATTTAAGACAAATATATTTTGTATACATTTAAGGTGTAAAATATGTTTATGGTTTCTATATATTTTATTTTTGTATTTTTAAAAAATATTCACTTTAATTTGACTAGAGAGGGACAGAGCAAGAGCAAGAGAGAGGGAAAGAAAGAAAGCAAACCGCTAGGACTCAAACTACGGTCAGCCATGTGGGAGTACAATGCTCTTAACCACCACACCACCTGCCGACCCCTATTTTTATATTTTTAAATTTTACATTGAATCACTGCACATCTTTACAGCCTACAAAATCATTTTTTCTCTGCACAAATCCAGTGCATATTAGTGAAGTCATAGATATTACCATGCACGTTATCATCAACAGATAACTTTCTATTTTTGTTTCTCTTCAATTTTTTTTTTCCTGATCCCCTCCCTCCTGATCAGAAGCTATAGTAGTAGCAGGGAGGGCATCTGAAGATACTAGAGACAGTAGACTAGGGGGAGGGTAACCGTATGCTTTGATATGTGTTACATAATGAAATGATTACCATAGTCAAATTTATATATGTATCACCTTTCATAGTTAGATGTGTGTATTGAGTATTTATAGTATCAATTTGATTTATACCCTTGCATGTAAACTCTCATACATATTTGAAGACTAAGGGATGAAGGGGAAGTTTTTCTTCTCCTCAAAAAAAAGGGTTGGTACTTCAAGAAAATAATTTCTAAATTTGGTGCTCATGACACAAGAAGAATAGTCTTTCCTTTCATTGGTAGAAGCCTGCTTAGCCAATATCTCTGTCACCTTCTGTCTCTGCTATCTGAAGAGAAAGACTTCAGGGACTGCCTATTCAATGTATTAGAGATGGTGCCTACACATTTGACTCCAAGGTAGATGAGATTAGAGATTATGGTTTTGACAAGATCTTTATAGCATGGGGGTGGGGGGGTGCTAGGCTATCTAAAGCATGTATTAGAGGGATTAGTGCCAATACAGATGCTAAGATGTTAGCTGCAAGTTGTGGTGAGAATTTTGTTAACGGACTGCTTAAAACTGGGGTAATTGTCATAGGTGGTAGCCCTTCCCCAAAAGAGTTCCTTTAGATGAAGGTGGTGAAGCTATGCATTTTTCTTAGCCCACTATTAAGAGGCCATTAAGGTTTCTTGACTATGAAACCATTAAGGCCAACTATGAAGAGGGCTAAAACCCTAGAGTTAAGGCGAAAGATGCCTCTTCCCCCCCCCCCCCCCCACACACACACACACACTGAAGGAATTAGTCCCAGAGCCTTCAAATATCAGGAATCAGACATTTCCTACTATATTACAGAAAGGAAAAGAGAAGCCTTAAATTCCACTTAAATTGGTGTTTTAAGTTTAAAATGAAATATATAAATTCCTAAGTAAATTTCTACTTTTATTTACAGAATCTATTCATTCTACCTAGGGAATTGATTGATACCCAACTAGTAAGTGAGGACTTCAGATATAGCAGGAGAAGATTTTGGGGGAAAAAAATCATTGTGGTAACAGATTCCTATGAGTCAACCATCTCAGTAACTTAGTTAATAGTTTGGCAGTAAAATTGTTTTGCCTTTCAAATCAATTATATATACAACATTGTCATGAGAGTGTTCAAAATGATTGAAATCAAGCCTTAGGGATTTTTCTCTATTATTTAATGTTGCACTAATTTGGGTTATACATGTGTATATAAAATTTAAATTAGACTGTATTTTCCTGGAGATCAGGAATCTTTTTGTTTACTAAGGAGCTAAGTAAAAAAAGCATGTGCTGAAACTTGTTGAGAGATGCTTTATTTATATAGTGTATAAATAGCTAGATGGTGCCTACTACCATAAGAGAGAGCATGCTCACACATGTGTGTGCAAACCCCAATGGGACATGTTCATGCCACAATTTCTTCTCCATTCTTTGGAGGTTTGGGGCATGCACACAAAATACCTGATATAATTTTCAAACCACTGGGGCTGGGAAAAATAAAAAGGGACCAATAGATAGGTTATATTGTTGGACTCCCACATAGTCAACCATGGTTCGAGTCCTGGACCTGGAGACTTGAAACTCACTCCGGGAATGTGTGTGTGTGTGCACGTGCACGCGCGCGCGCGCGCCCAAAATCCTGAGAGGAGAATGGAGGAGAAAGGATTGTGGTGTGGTCATTCCCCCTATGGGACGATTTCTCACTTTCTCTCTCCCTGTCTCTCTCCATCTTTCTGGTGAGCATGTGTGACCTACAGCAAAAAATCTCTTCCAAAAAAATAAAAAAGAAAAAAGTCACTGGGGCCAAGATTCAAACCATGGTTGGCCCATGTGGAATCCTGTTCCCTTAACTACTAGGCTAAAAGTCTGGCCCAGCAATATATTTTTGTACAATAGCAATGTCTATAATAGATACTAAGCACTGAGGTGGACTCTGAGCACATCAAAGTGTATCAGAGGTGTACATGCCTTTGCCAAGCTCACTGTGAACTGGGAAGGCATACAGACAGGTGGATGACTTCATTGTAATGCGATAACTATAAAAATTGAAGACAGCATGTCTTGGATATCATAGTGGCCCTTTGGCCTTAGAAGTAGTTAGACTGTCCAAGAAGGCTTTTTGAAAGAGATCGCACTCTCCTACTTTCTCTTTTTTAAAGTTATTTATTTCCTTAGAGAATGGGAGACAGTGTCACTTACAGCAGGGTCTTCATGCCATGATCTACCCTCAGGCTTTCTTGGTCAACTAGGATAACAGGTACACATGTGTGCCTTCTTTGTACATGGAGACACTAGGACATTCACTGTCCTACAGGGCCTCATCCTAATGAAGTTCTATGTTATCCATATTCCACCATGGCTGGCTATCTTTCTTCTTAAGTTATGAAACTATCAGTTTTACACATTATTGTACTCCTGTGTAGGATATAGTAATCACAAGTGTTTGTTGAATGCATAAGTGGATTAATGTAATAGAGACAGATATAAGACTTGAGTTATGAATAAAAAGCGTCTTGAATAATGGCATTGAGAGTAAAGGTTTTCTAGAGATAGATGGTGAAGAGCGGAAGAAGAAACTCGAGTTTGGGGCTAGTGTTTTGTAGGGATCAGACAGAGCTCAGAGATGGTACTGTTTTGTTCTTCAGGTGGTAGAGACTGTAGTAGACTTTTAAATGGGGGGAGTGATAGAACTTTAATTACTAAATAAGTCCCTTCAACAGCCTAGTGGAGAATGCAGATGATGTAGGAGTTGGGAGCATGAATGTGTGGAGGCTGTTGGAGAAGGAAGTGCTAAAAGGAGAAATGTGGTGATGGCGATGCAGAATAGTGAATACTGTGGAGGATGCTTTGGAAAAAACAGATTGGCAAGAGTTAGTAACTGATTATGGTAAGGGCAGGAGAGTCTAGGATGGAGGTAAGGTTTTGGCTCCTGAGATGTGAGCAAAAGTCCCTAAATAAAGCTTCTAGAAAAGTTATTGATCTCATAAAAAAAATGAGAGACTTTACTGGCATCTACTCATGTCCTTGCCCAGAGTGCTATGAAGCAAATACCTACTAACTGCCAGGGGATCTTGGAAGCAATTTTTTTTAAGCTATGCCTCTCCCTGAGAGAACCAGTGTCATGAAGAGGTGACCTAGAATGTCTGATACATAATTTACCTGTTAGTCTTACTACTACTAGTATTAAGGAGCACAAAGTCTGTTCTTTCAAAGAACATTCTGAAAAGACATTATATGCCATGGGAGCCTATTATATATTTGCAAGAAAAATGTCTTATCTTTAACATGTGATCAATCAGATCATGGTATTTTTCTAAGGCTTCTAATTGTTCCAGTCACACAGGATAACAAAAATAGAAAAATATGAAAAATATTTTTTTTGGAGAGGTTTTTCCTATAGGGCATATGTGCTTGCCAGAAAGAGACAGACAGAAAGTGAGAAATCATCTCCTGGGGGGATGGCCATGTCACAATCCCTTCTCCTATTCTCCTTTCAGGATCTTGGGCATACATGTACATGTGCCCGGCATGAGTTTAAGCCACCGGGTCCGGGACTCAAACCACTGTTGACTACATGGGAGTCCAGTGACATAGCCATTACGCCAACTGCTGGTCCCTGAAAAAACAATTTTTAAAGAGGTGATGGTGGTCTTCCTCACTCAGCTTGATTTGTGTGAAAAGTCAAAAGCCAGATACCATCAAAGGAAAGTTTTAAAACAGCATGTAAACATGAGACAGCTAATTGGCTTAGACTAAAAGGCTAAGGGAAGCCCACAAAATGGAAAACTCATCATAGAGCATGGGAAGGGCAGCATACAGAAGATGAGATAAAGAGATAAATGGGAAA
>NW_006205117.1:1425546-1434305 GCF_000334495.1 Tupaia belangeri chinensis | reverse complement strand
AGAGTTGTATTTTTTTTTCTTTTCGTTAAAAAGTCAGTGTTGATTAGTTTACTGAGCTTTGAGTTTAATTCATTTCATTTTGTTGAAATTGAATATATTGGTGACAATGAGTTTTACAGACCCAAAATAAAATAATGACTCTTCTACCATGTTTGCTTCTATATAAATATATCACACTCTTTTGGATTTATATTTAAAATAATCTCTATTGTATTCGCTCTACTTCAAATAGTTTTAAAACCTAACTCAAAATAGCATATGTAAGCATATATGCAATAAGATATGTATAATCCTTGGGCTATCATGAAGTCTGTTTTCTTAAACTATGAATCATCAAATATGAAAGCCAAATACACTGAAAGATTATGAAGGCATGAAATTCAGAAGTGGCACTTTTAGATTTCTGTTTTTATTTTTTAAACAGAAAAAAACTTAACATTTGGTGATATGCCTATTTATTTTTATGCTTTATCTGGATTTCCTATCATGTCCCTGCCCCCTTTCCATTCCTATTTAAGACTTTGAGACATTTGGCAAAGAGGAACAAAGAAATTTAATTCTTACTGAATATGAAACTCCTTAGGCCTGGATAATGTCAGTATTTTTGCTAAGTCCGGAAAGATGTAAGTTTTAGCCAACACTGGAACAGCTTAAGAAACTATTGAAATCATACATGTATTGTTTTGTCTCATGTAGGAAAGTACTTCTGTGTGGCCTGGTTTTACTTGATGTGGTCCAAGTTAAGCTTGCTGGCTGCTCGAGGTCTCTCATGTTGACCTAAGGGAGGTTTGGGGAATATTGGTTAATATACCGCAGTGTAAGAAGGGTTTATTATAAATGCCACGTATCATTAATATAGGCATTCTTCCTGGTAAACTGATCCCTTATATAAGAATGTGTCACGATAGCTTGGATTAATTTTCTTGGGATATTACCCCCTCTTCATACTTCAGTTGTTACTTTCTGCCAAGATTTACATGAAAAATCCCCTTTTAGCAAGGAAATATAAATATTAATTTAGGGCATAATTTTATCCACAATTGAGTAAATAAAATCATTATGCCTAATAAGGTCTTGTTTATATCAAATTAAGTTTTATTCAGTTGCTAAATGATGTAAAATACTTAGCATGAGACTTCAGATTCCAGAAAAACTTGTTGGTAGCAATTAGAAAAGATCTGCAAATTTAAAGATGATGATATTAATGGCCAACAGCCTACAGAATATCAGCCTTCACCTATATATTTCTCTCCCTTTGTAGGTTCTTTGTAATTGAATCTTTAGTTTGGAATTTCTTTCATTTAAGCCCATAAAATTGAGATTTTTCCTATGTATAGATGAATCATTCATTACTAACATTACAAGGAAATAAACATGACCTTTGTCTTAAAATTTTGTTTTTGTCAAAGTTAGACACACACATAGTTTTGAGTCAAATCATTCTGCCAGGTTTGTTATGAAAAGCTGCCTTGTCCCACTGCTTTCCTGCCACCCCTTCCTGGTTCTTTCAAGTCTTTGAGCAACTTGGGATATTTATATTCATAACATGCCTTTACCACCCCTTCTCTACCTTTCAGTTTGGGGGCATTATCTGCTGAATTTCCACTATGCGAGTTAAGGATTTAGCTCACTTTCACTAATTTTCATAAGCATGTGTCTCTACCCTGTCCTCCCTGTGAAGTTATATTGTAATTTTAGAGGGATGAATAGTGGATGTTTACATTCTTAGAACCATGGAAGCATTATGCACAGCTGAGTCCCATCGTGTGTTATCTTATTTGTTACATTTCCAGTATAACCTCTCCTTTCCTCTCTCTACACCCCTCATTCAGCTCTAAACGCTCTTCAGTTTGCCTGAAACTCTTCCTAGTATATTATAACTTATGAACTCTTTTGTTGATATTATCTTTTTGAAGAAATATCGTTCAGTGTCTCTGATCCATAAGCCTTCTAGACTTTATAGTTTACTTCACAGCTATCAACTTGGAATTTCTCTTAGCATCATCTTGGAGGTTCCTTTTTGACTTTGCTTATGTTGGATATCTTGTTGCCTAGATTAATTTTTTAATGATAAAATTTTTTATTTGTTTATTCCCCCATTATTTTGAAGTCTATCCTTCAGTGACTTAATATGAAAGGGTATGTGAGATATGTATTTCTGAGACTGAACATGTCAGAAAATGATCTTTATTCTCCTTCATAGTTGACTAGTTTGTAGGGTCCTAGTGACTTTCTGAGGATTTTCTATAGCCATCTCCTAACTCCCAGGTTTCAACAGCAGGATGGGCCCTCCTTTGGTATTCACTGCATCTGTCTCCTAATTTTTTCTTGTTCTTCAGGACCTATGCGAGTGGTGGATGGCAGAATCTTATGCTCTTCTGGGAGAGTCTCTGTGCTTTCTCCTCTCTCACCTTCAAAAATGATCAACTCTGCTGATAGTTGGTTTCTTAATTTTCTTTGAAACAGAGCTGGACGGTAGTTAGAGTGAGAAAAATAGATATTATTCAAGAGCTTCTGCAATAGGAGACAAGACCTGAGTGTAGATTTGGGCTCAATTCTAAATACAACAGGAAACGTGGGGATTTATAACAAAGGAGCAGGAGGCTAGAAGTGAGGGATATTGTGGATGGAAAATGACTAAGAAGAGACATCGGGGGTGGGGGGGGTTCTTTCTAAATTGATTTAATAGGATCTTGTGCTGAAGGCAAGCTAGGCTGATTAGGTATCTTGGGTGGAGATGAGGAATTTGATTAGATATTGATGTGATCAGATATGGGGGGAAAGGGGAGAATTGTTGGCAGAGTGAAATTCTCTGACATACCAGTATTCTTGTTACAGGAGAGTTAAGCAGGCCCATCAAGGACAGGGGTCAAGGTTGAGGCCTGGTGGAGAAGATGGCTTAGAGGAATCTGATTAAAGTTCAATCAAGAAGAGAGTTTGAAATTCTTATGACCATGCCATGTGAGGTCAGGTGTTAGTACAAATTCTCAAGGAGGTTTAATACTATTTATAAGTAGTATCATTTACTTTTGTGTGTATGACCTATTATTAAAACATGAAATAAAGGGTAGCATGACAAATGTTTAAGTGACCTGGGGAGAAAAAAATGACATGTTCTCTCCTGCTAAAGGCTAGCCATGCCCAGATATTGGTCATGTTGAAGAATTTAATTCAAATACATGTGACTATAACAGGAAGGTGATATGCTTTATGTCTAAAGACACTGTCATCATAGATTGGAGGCTGTACTTAACATTGTTTCTGTTATGGTTAATAAACTAATGAGAAATCACAGATTAATGTGGGATATTGTTCTACAGAGAAAATACACAGCATACCAGGTTTAAAACAAATTAATGTCCTATACATTTTCTAATTAGAAAGGGTACATAGGTTGTCTTTTGGTTGCCGATGCTAACTTGTACCAGGCAGTAGAAATTGTAGGGCAAGCCTCTGAGTTTCTGTGAGTGTACAAAAAGAGGTGAATTTACGTTGACAATAGTGGATGAGTGTAAGGAGGAAAGCAAAACAACTCTGAGAACATGCAGATGAAAAAGAACAGAGTTTCATTTTCTCCTTTACAATCACTCAATAATCAACACGGATCACTTCTGTGATTCCCAAAGTGTGTGGGGATTTCTCACCATGAGCCAGTAAGCAAATAATTTTGCTGGGTGTCCTCCAATTCAATTCCATTTTAATACTATCTATCAAGAGATAGTGTCAGACCCCACAGACCCCACAGGTTGAGAGTTCAGCCCCCAAAACCTGCCCCCCCACCCAAATTCCTATACCAACTACAAGGCCTAGATTATTTTTACCTGCATTTATCACTGACCAAATATAAACTAGGGTTTTCATGACCTTTTCCCTGCTAGTTCAATTACTTTGCTAGAGCAAAAATGTTCACCTGTTGATATATCCATTTTGTAAGACAATAATGTGATTGAATATATGGAAGAAAAATGAAATGAAAAAAAAATTTACTAGAGCAACTCACAAAACTTGGAAGCACATATTTGTCAGTTTATTATAAAGGATATTGCATAGTATACAGGTTAAGAGATGCAGAGGACAAGACATGATAGGGACATGGGGCTTCTATGATCTTTCTGGGTACTCTGCCCTCCAGGAAGCTCTGTGTGTTCAGCTCTCTAGAAACTCTGCACCCTGCCCTTTTGGATTTTTATGGAGACTTCACTGCACAGGCATGAGTTGCTAATAAACTGGGTGGGGAACCCAGCAAGGCTGTCTGTTCAGATTCTTGACCTCTTGATGTGCCATTCCTTCCTCCTGAGTGTGGGTAGGACTCTTCTGTAATGAGGGCCTTAAAATTAAGAAAAGGTCAAGAGAACAATGGAGGAGAAGGGATTGTGGTATGGCCATTCCCCTGAGGGATGATTTCTCATTTTCCCTCTCACTGTCTGTTGTCCCCCTCTCCACACCCTTTGCTAGCAAGTGCACGCACCCTGAGGCGAAAACCTCTTAAACACAAAATGGTAAGGGAAGGTTAGAGTCTCCATATTTGCTTTAGGGTTTCTATGGCCTGCCTTGAGGGGGAAAAAGCAGGTGAAAGCAGAGCAGAATAAGGATAGGCTGCCTTTCACCTTTATCCCTCTCATGCTAGTTCTAAGTTGCTTCGGGAATAAAAGGCCAAATGTTCATTATCAAGGAACCATGCGTGAAAACACATGCGCATGTGCACGCACGCACACACACACACACACACACACAATATCACACCAACCAAACAAAAACAAAGCCAATTATTAGTATGGAAAATTATATTTCTAGTTTGTTTCTAGTAGTTACTAGAATTGAGTTACATGATCGCTGAAAATTTTGACTGAAGTCCCAAATCTTCAGGAAATGAATTGTGAAATAAAATAATATTCTCTTATCTTTGGACAAATATCTACTCTTTAACAAACACAGTAATAACCTACTACCCTTAATATATAACAGAATTGGAGGAGATGCAAGATGGATTCTAAATGGTCAGGATAGGAGGTATTTTCCCTGAGGGGAGAATCTTTGTGGAAACAGAAGTTCTATGAGAAAATAGGACCAAATGTCTTGTCTTTATTTTTTTTTTTCTTGGTCATGAGTGATATAAATAGTATTAATAGAGATACTGTTTATTCTGAGACTTGGTGAGCAATGGGACTAGAAACTATCACCTTACCCAACAATTCATAAACTTAAGGAACTGGTTAAGAGGAAGTAGGGGCGGAAAATAGAAATAACCTCAAAAATGATTTAACTAAATTTGTGGATGACAGATTCATAATGGGTTATTACAGGGAACTAGGATGTTTTGGGTACATTCCTAACCTTTGAGGTTGACATCAAAGAACAGCCATCTTTCCATGGTTTGTCCCTTGGTGCCATCATCAGGATCCTGGGCAGGAAGTTTTGTGAGTCTGATCCAATGTGGCAAGATCCATAGACTCTGACCTGTGCCAGATTTGTGTGGGCTGTAAATTTGGGGTAAATTCCAGTATGAGGGTTGTAAATTTCATTGAATGAGAACTTGAAAATCTTAAGATTTTACATGTGCTAATCTCTGTTAAGTATCCTCTATGTGGTGGGCTCTTGAAACTAATTTTTCAACTTTTGGGAGACATCTCTCAGGTGGCCTGAGTGACTATGTGGTACTTTGTGACGTAGTAGTTTCACATATGAGAGGGTGAGTAGAGTCAACTGTTGATAATTACCTAGGGGGAAATGCAGCCTCTACACTTGGAATTTTTCTAGTATGCTGCTCTTTCTTCAATTTATTGTTTAATATTTAAATTATAAAATGGAAAGTTTTTACTACATTATAAAGCTTGGTTTTTGTGATTGAAAGATATTTGAAATTTAATAATTTATCCATATGTGGAAGAACAAATGTCATTTAGAATTTTCAGATACAGAGAGATTTTTCTTGTCACTTTTTAGGGGTAGAGAGGCTAAATTAACAACTGACCTAAATGCTTTTAAGCAATGTTGAGGAATTGTCTGAGGATCTTGTTTCAATGTAGGTTTGGATTTGCTGGTGTGGGGTGAGTCCTAAAATTCTGCAATTTACAGGTGTGGAGTGATGCCTTAGATTCAGCTTCATGTAATTCTAATAGCTTTGGGCCCAAGGACCACACTTTGTGTAGTTGGACTTTAAAGTTCAATAACTTAGAGCTATAGTTTTCAAAAGCCAATATTGGTTTCAGCTTTCCTACTAAATGTGTTTTTGGAAAAGCAATGAAATAATGAAAAGAAATTACTCGTATGAATAAAATTCCAATACTATATTTAGTTGGATGTTGAACTAACCCAGAAATTTCTTCCTTTCCACCTATTCTAAACTCCCCCCATCTCCCTTCCTTTTTCCTCTTAAAACATGATGAAACCACAAAAAGTTCATGTAAAGATGGAATTAAAGTACCAGTTAATTTTGGTACAAAGTTTTTTTTGAAATCTCTGCTTATTTTTCTCCCTATAATATGCATTTTCTACAAACTTTTTGAAGATCTCGTTTCCATTCTGCCTTCAAAAATGAGGTCAAAATGTCACAAATGTTTCTTGATTCTATTAAACTTAAATGTATATGCACATACACTCTCAGCTCTGTGTACTTTGCCTAATTACTGGCAATAAAACTCAGTAAAGGGATTTAAGGCTTATGAATGTTCTACTTGGAGGAAATTATAATTAAGGTTATTAAGGCCTTTGAGTTCCTGTGTTTATTTTAAGCAAATTAGGATTTTATGTGTTTTTTAGAGAGACAGTAACTCTTCCCTGCCCATTATTTCCTATACATGATGAGCAGATGCATATTTTATACATGTGTTTCAAACAATACCTGTCTTACTTTGTTTTGCAGGTAAATCACAGAGTTAAATTAAGGATCTTTTTCTTTTGTCAACTTTGTCTATGAAACTTCAGATAACTTAAAGCAAAATTAAGAAATGAAGAGAAATAATTCCTGTACTTGGATACCAACATATTTTAAAAGCCAAATTATTTGTTTAATAATTTTTAATAATTTAGGGTAGAATAATTGTCACTTACCCTTCTAAGTTCTATTATAAAGGTAATATGAGTTGACTGCAAGATTTTTATGAAGCATCAACTACGATGAAGAAAAAAAAGAATTCATTCTATCACCTTGTGGTAATCACAGTTAACATTTTTATGTCGACTGCAAGATCTTTGAAGGTAGAAATTTCCCAGTACATATATGCAGGGGTGTGACAAAGTCACTTTGTTTTCCTAAACTTGAATTTAGTTTCTATTTTGTGGTTTTGCTCCTCTTAGTAGTGGAAAATTATTTCTGGTAAGTTCATATGCTCTGCTAATTTTGTGTTTTTTCTGTTTTCATCCCTGGATGAGCCCTGCCCTTCCCTTCTCTACCCCACCCACCCCTTCCACCTTCTTACCAGGGATTGCACCATGTTTGTCAGGGGAGGGAAAGTGAAGGAAGTTCTGGGTTATCCTGTGCTGCTTTCCTCTGCTGTGTACTGTTGTTGCTGATTGTCATTCTTTCATATCTGTCATGTACCACCAGGGCATGCATTGCTGAGGGCACTGCTCATCAATTCAGGCTCTCTCAATCTCTACCCCGACTATGAGGCCATCTGTACTCTGTTCTCTCAAATATTTCTGACTTCCTAGGGAGTAAGATGTTTGCATGGTCTCCTCCATTGCTTTGGGCTTGAGAGAATAATTCAGGCTCTCCCTTTCCTGAATATCTCACTACCACATTGCTCCTCTCTCCTGTGTACGTGTTGGGAGTGGAGGAACATCCATGATGCTTTGCTTTCTTAGGCTTCTCAGATATCTTCTGGTCTCAAGGTCTGCATTTATCAGAACAGCATATGGACGGATTTTTTAAAATGTATTTATTATCATCATAATCTTGATTATATTACATTGAATTGCATATAAATTTACAGTGTATTACAGTCCTTTTTCAAAAGGGAATGCCATGCAGGTAGGTCAGAGACATTAAATCCCCACTTCATCATTTAAAATCTCTTCATTGGTTTTCCTGATCATTATTATTACTATTCCAATGGTTTTTTTTTTTTGAAACAAATCACTATTTCTCATTTTGCTTTTAAAAAGTTTTTACCCATCATGAAATACTTCTCAGACCAATCCAGTTGAGAATACTAGACACATCATCAACAGGTAATTAGCCATATCTGTGTTCCACAATGTCATGCCTCTCTATTTGTTCTCTTGCTATCTTTCTCTATCCTCTTCTCTTCACCACCCCCCATTCCACACTGTCTTATCCTTGTTAAGTATTTTCACTGCTTTTATGTCCTCCAGTATTTCACTCTCTACCATAGAGTGTGGATAGTTGGTATATATTAAGCAGATACATACAATATCTTTCTTTCATAGCCTGGCTTACTTAACTCAGCAATAGATCCTCTATATCTGACTATTTTCTATCAAATGCCAGGGTCTTGTTATTTATTTATTTTTTGCTGAGTAGTATTCCATAGAGTATATATGCCACACTTTTCCAATCCATTCATCAGTTTGTGGAAATTTAGGTTGATTCCATGTCTTGACAATCGTGAATAATACTGCAATAAACATTGATGTGCAAGCGCTTTTCCGACTGAGCATTCTCCTGTCCTTTGGGTAAATATCCAGAAGTGGGATTGCTGGATCAAATGGTAGTTCTATTTATAGATCTTTGAGGAACGTCTATATTGTTCTCCACAGTGGCTGAATCAGTTTACATTCCCACCAACAGTGTAGGA
>NW_006205117.1:1251444-1425167 GCF_000334495.1 Tupaia belangeri chinensis | reverse complement strand
ATGGATTGACTGATATCCTTTGTCAAAAATCAGTTGGCTGTAAGCTTTGGGGGCTATTTCTGGGGTCTCTATTACATTGGTCCACATGTCTGTTTTTGTGCCAATACCATGCTGTTTTGATGATCACAGCTTTATAGTATATCTTGGGATCAGGGAGTGAGATACCTCCTACTCCATTCTTCCTGTGCAGGATTTCTTTTGCAATACAAGGTCTTTTATGATTCCAGACAAATTCTATGATTGTCTTTTCTAGATCTGTGAAGAATATTTCTGGTATTTTGATTGGAACTGCATTAAATATGTAGATTAATTTGGGTAGAATTGCCATTTTGATTATGTTAATTCTTCCAATCCAGGAACATGGGATGTCCTTCCACTTTTTTATGTCACTTTCAATATCTTTTTTTAAGATTCTCATAGTTTTCTTTATAAAGATTGTTGACTTTCTTAGGTTTATCCCTTGGATTGATTTTTGATCCACCATTACCCCAATATTTGGGCACATACTTTAATGAAACTGAGTCAGTGGTCTCTTCTCCCCTCCTCCCTGAATTCATGGACTCTATCTTGTCTAAGCAGATCATTGACTCTGCTAGATTATATACTCTTCCATGCCTTTTATATGACAAACTTTTTTGCTCTGATTCTTTTGTAACTTTGATTTTTGATACTAAAGACTCAATGTCTCATAACATGAAAAAAAAAGGGAAGACTTTTGTCTCTTCCAAGAGTTTTAAAATTCTTTTTGGAAACTCAAAATTTTAGTAGTTGCACTGTCTTTGAGAATCCCCTTCTGAGCCAGTAAATTCCACTTGTGTATTTGTGTGAAGGAAAAACTAGAGGCTAAGAATGAATTTGAAAGGAAAGAAAATCTATCCTTCATTATTCTAAAATGCTACCTATCACACATAATGTGTATTTTTTTAAATAAAAGATGCTATGCTGTTTTATAATTTGTCCTCCCATTCTACATAGATCTTCTACACACATTAACATTGCTGTGTGTAATCAGTGTCTGTTTGTATTTAATATTTTATGCCTAATAGAAGTTATTCAATGTTTTATTGATGGACATTTGAGGTGGTTTACCATTTTTTCACTATTAAAACAAATTCTGTGATGTTATTTGTATACATTTGTGTACTTATCCAACTAATCATTTCAGCTGGATTCCTAGGAAGTAACATTACTGTTTCAAAGGAAAAGTATAACATTGATCATTTACATTTTAGAAGATTCATACCAATTTACATTAGCGTTTCAGTATATGAGGTGTCTATTTCCTAAATGCTTACTGATTTTTTAAAATTCGTTTTTCTAAAAAAAATGTGCTGTAGGTTGTATGTGCTCACCTGGAGGAGACAAGGAAAGTGAGGAGCCACCCCCAGAAGTCATGGCCAGACTGTCATCCCTTCTCCTCCATTTTGCACTCTAGATTTTGGGTACACACACACACAAACACACACGTGCACATACACATGTGGTTGGTGTGTTTTCCAAGCTGCTGGTTGCAGGAGTCAAACAGCACCGTCAGTCATGTGGACCCAGTCATTTTAACCACCATGCCTCTGGCTAGCCCTTTATTATGACTTTTGTTTTTTAAGAGAGATTTTTGCTATAGGGTTTGTACACTCACCAGAGAGACAGATAGTGAGAAATCACCCCCCCCCCCCGGGGGGATGACCATGCCACAATCCCTTCTCTTCCATTCTCTTGGGATCCTGGGCATGGCTGCTTGCACACACCCACTGGTTAACCACGTGGGAGTCCAGAGATGTAACCATTATGCCACCTGCTGGTCCCAGATTTTTTAAAAGAGGTTCTATGCTATAGAGTGAGAGCACTCGCAGAGAAATCACCTCCAGGGGAATAGCCATGCTGCAATCCCTTCTTTTAGGATTTTGGGCATGCACACCCATGTGCCTAGTGTGAATTTTAAGGTGCTGGGTCTGGAATTCGAACCGCTGTTAACTACATGAGAGTCCAGCCATGTAACCCATTATGCCTTCTACTGGTCCCAATTTTTAATTTGCCTATTAATAATAGTCTTAATTTAGGGATTGGATGGGGTGTAGCAATGAAATGTGATGCTCTGTGAGACTGATCCACATGTGAAGGCTCCCAGCTCTTGATAGGAGACCTCTGAGTATGCTGAGCACATGCATGTCTGTGATTTGGGCTTGCCTAAGACAAGGGGTGGATTGCAGTGTCAAGATTCTGTTGGGGATTCTGTGGCTCTGGCTCTCTCTCACTCATCGGAAAAATAGTTGTAAGAATTATGGATATCGTATAGTTTTTCCATACATTGAATAGACTATGTCATGATTGACTCAGGGCAATAAATATGTCTGCCATTTCAAATGTTTATCATTATATTGTGAATAGTCGGAATCCTGTTCTAAACAGCTATTTTGATTATATACTGAATTGTCACCAACTTCTGTTCTGTAGGACTGTAGCACTCTTCAGTTATCTCCCACCAGGGCCAGGACTTGAACCATGGTTGGCCATGTGGGAATCTAGCACCCTTATCCACCACACCACCTGCTGACCCCACTGTTGTATTTCTTAACCAAGTCCTTCTGATCCTCCTTAACCCCTTCTTTCCAGCTTTCTTACTGATGTTTTTAAAATGGTCAATCTCCTACACCTTCATTTATGATGGAGGAGACTCCTCATTTGGCTTTGCTTTTATTTGTTCCTAGTGAAGTTGAATATATTTTCATGTAAATCTTTTCATTTTTGATTAATTTCCACTTATTTTTAGTAGCTTGTTTACATATTCTTATTCTAGAAGGATTCTTCTTGATATTGATTTGCAAATATTCTTTATGCAAAAAATTATGCTGCAATAGTCTTTCTTTGCTGATTACGTGTTATGTGCTTTGCTACCACACGACCGTTTCAGTGAAATTTGCCTTTCTTCTTCACTTTATGACTTTATCACACAGGAGACCCTTGTTAATTACTCTTTAGACTTTAAATTGGGCAAGTCACTGTACAAAGTGTATTTGTATGGTATAGCTATGAAATTAGGGTACATTTTAAACATTTTTATTAGCTTAATATGTGAATCTAATTTTGATTTTTGTGTTCCTTAGGTAATTTCTTCCTTTGCCAACAGTACTAGGCTACAGTTAAAAAGCTATCATCTCATGATTAATAATTCATAATGAGAAAGTTGCAGTGGTTTGTAAGATGACTAAACCTGGGGTGAGAAAGGCGTTGGATATTAGTGAAAGGTTGCTCTGACAGCATGACCTCCTGGGTCCACTCTCCTTTGTACAAGGTGACCTTCAGAGGTCAGGCAGTCACTTAATCTCTGAGGAAGTCCATGGGCTACACAAGTGACAGTGATGAACTCTGCACTAAAGAAGCTGACTCAGATTTATAGGGGCAGCTGTTACCACTCTGGTCAATAGTTAGCAAGCAGGAACGCGGCCTGTGCCAGTGGATTATTTGAGAAGCAGTAAGAAATCTGGATTTTTCTATTTAAAATATTTTTACTGGTGAGAGTATGGTACAAGTAAAACGCAATAGGGCTGTGTGATGTGTAACAATATGCGGTGGCCTAGAAATGATTATTCACCATGATGATGACCTGACTTTCCCAGAAAGTAGTTAATTACCCTTTTACTCTCTTGGCTTAGGTGTGTGTATTAATGCCTGAGTGTATGAACCTAACCGTTAGCTCTTAAGCTGAGCAGAAAAAAACCAAGTTCATTATCTCTGTTTATAGGCTCTTTATTTTCCCCTTTTGCTAGTCTTCTTTTTAAAATACATTGTTTTTAGAATACTACAGTTCAGTGTGGTTTTTTTTTTTTTTGGTGAGGTTTTTAATTTTTTTATTTTATTTTTATATACATTCAGTGACATTGTTTAGCTTATGAAGTGAACATTTCAATATGTGAACAATTCTTCCCCAGTCCCGTTGATCAAAATATCTTCAACAGATTACACCGCACCTCCCCATCCTGTCAATGTTCTTCCTCTGTATCCCTCCTCCAAATGTCCTTCCCTAGGCCCCACTCCTCCACACACGCCACATCTGGCATTCACACCCATCTCTTGTGTTTGTATATCTTTTAGTCAATCAGTTTTTGTTGTAGAGTACAGACACTCGGTATATATTAAGTGGGGACATACAGTGTCTTTCCTTCATAGCCTGGCTTGCTTCACTCAGCAGTAAATCTTCCATATTCTTCCACTTTCTGTCAAAAGCCAGGGTTTTGTTGGTTTTCATGGCTTAATAGTATTCCATAGAGTATATGTGCCACAGTTTTTCAATCCATTCATCCATGTGGGGGCATTTGGGTTGGTTCCATGGCTTAGCAATCGTGAATAGTTCACAGTATTTTCATAGTGTCAAACTCTGGATTCCTAAAACAGTTTGGTGATTATGAAGCAATTGCAAAACTGTACTTATTGACAACACTTCTGTGCAAGTGTGTGCTCCCCATGGTGGCACATCAGGAGACACGTGATGTAGTTTGTGATGCTGAATTTGATCTCTTGGTTAATGTGAGTTTGATCAAATCTCTCAACTGCAGAGCAACGTTTCCCCTTTGGAATTCATAAGTAAAATCTTGAGTGACATCTGCTTTTCCCAGTAAATTTTAAGTGTGTTGTTAGGGTGGTGATGTCAGAATTAAATTATTGTATCAATCCTGGCAAAATAGTAAATCTAACTATGTAGCCACAATAACTCAAATGCACATTATTCTGAAAGACAAGTGGCCTAAACTTTAAAAATCTCAATATCGAGAAGGAAAAAAATAATGGTGGTGGAAATATTCTAGATTAAATGAGATGGAATAAGCTTTCTACTTTTTCTGTACTCCCACCTGAATTCCAGTAGCTCGCAAATTTACTGATGCTGTCTCAAAAATCTCATGCTTTCTTCATTTCTTTTCAGCTTTCTTTCTCTTCTCTGTATTTTCAGATAACCTGTTTTCAAATTCTTCTGCTTGATCAATTCTGCTGATGATGCTCTTTATTGTATTTTTATTTCATTCATTATATTTTTTAGCTGCAGGATTCCTGTTATATTTTTTCTTGTGATGCAATGCATGGTCCTTGATTCCCTTCTATATAGGAGGAAAACATAACATTTTTGGGCAACTGAAGAAATGTAGACAGCATATGAGTAATATTACTTTATCTGTGTTAAATTTCTGAGGTCTAACAGTGGTATCGTGGTTACAATATGATGTTTTATTCTCAGGAGGTATGTGCTGAAGAATGTAGGGTGAAGTATTGTGACGTCTACAATTTACTTTCATACAGTTTACCAAAACAAAAACAAAACCAAAAAACTATGTGTGTGTTTCTTTATCTTGTTACCTGCATTACTAGAGTTTTGTGTGAATGTAGGTAGGTAGATAGAAGACAGATAGATTTAGACTTGCATAGATGTTGTATGCACATTTCTCTCCGTACAGAAGGAGAGAAAGCAGCAGATTTTGTTTTTTAAATAACAAGTTACTTTGGACTTATTCTTAATGTCTTAGAAATGACAGGTTGGGTGTTTGTAGAGATTATTTTAGATGGTAAGTATTTATAACCTTGGTGTCTTAGAACCTCTTTTAAATTTGAAATTTAATGAAGTTCACTTTTCCCAACATATTGAAAACCAAATATTTCTCCATCTCCTTTCTTTGAATTCTTTCAATTTTGTCAGAAATCAATTTCTCAATATTTAAAAAAAAAAGGATAAAGTGGTAATTTGTTAGGGTCTTGTTTTAGATGTCAATATCTTAAGCTGTGCTTGATCTTTCCTTTTTATTTTGAAGATCTTTATTTTTAATAGACATAAATAAACAAAAATTAGTAGTTATATCTAATACTACATTATATTTTAATAGCTGGGCTTAACTTCCTCTTTTCATTAAATGTTCTCTAAAAATAGTTTTCCATACACCATAAGAAATTTTAATTTCCTTCACATTTGTTTTGAGATGATGCTTATTCCATTTTTCTCCTGAACATATTCTTTTTGTACTGTTGCTTAAAATATTTGACTTCATCTGAGAACTTACTATGTAGTCATGTTGAATTCTCTATAATGTTACCGATTTTTTTCCCCTTGGAATTAGGTAAATAGATGATTCTAACTTTTAAAATATCCTCCTAATTCCTTTTTCTAGTTTAGAAACTTTGGCTGTGAACCCAAACCTGTTTTCTTCCCCACTTCTTAAAATGACATGTTTTTAAAATATAGAATTATACTTCTACAGTTACAGTTTCTACTTTCTATGTTTAAAGACCCTCTTGTAACATTGTATAATAATGTCCATAGTGACAATTCTTCCTTGCATACAGGTATTGAGTGACTTATTTTGTATTCAGTATTTATCTTAGAGATAAATGGTCAGTAATATAGGCCAAAACTTATCAGAAATACTGAACCTTTAGTACTTGCATTCTCCAGTTCTGAACATCGAGGCCCATACTGTTTCCAGAGATGGGGAGTTCAACCCAACTGGTAAACTCTTGCTTCCCCTTCAAGACCCAGCTCATATTATGACCGATTTCTTAGCCTTTACATTATAAATCAGACCTGATACCTCTCTACCCTATACATTCAATACTATAAAATACATACAAAATATAGATATAAAACTACCTTATATGAAGATGTTTTAATAAACAAATCTAGGATAATTTGGTTATTAAAGAGTGTAACAGATTATAGTCCACTGCAGAGAGTCCATGTGTCCCTATTGACACATAAACAATCAAGTAGATAGACAAATGAGGCAGAAGGAAAAGCACTTCCTAACAGGAAAATGCTCATTAATAAATAGAGAAGGAATGATGGAGTTAAAAAAAAAAATCACCTCTGACAATCATCACAAAATCGTCCGTTTTGGTAAGAACCATTAATTGATGCCAAAACTAGTGTGTGTAAGCTTGAAAACAGGATATTTATACAGTTTTATCATATCGATAGCTAAAATACAGAGGAAAAAGTGACTTTATAGCCTAGAAACTTAGACACCACTAGGCCACGCGATCAGCGTTAGCATCAACAGTGCAACCATGTTCAGCACGTGCCACTTGATACAATGCACAGAAACGGATGTAACATCACCTCATTTATTACCCCCACATCCGTGAGTGATCATGAGGGGACATCAGGCAAACCCAAACAGCTATGTTAAATGACTTACATGACTAAACAATGTTAAGTCATGAAAAGAGGAAATGTTCCTATATTACAGGAGACTTGGAGACATGAAAAGCTAATGCAATGTACAATGTATAATCTTACTCTAGGAAAAAGTAGAAACGAAAGCATATAAAGGACATTGTTGGAATAATTAAATATGGGCTATGGATTACACAACAGCATTGAAGGGGGCCAGCAGGTGGCACGCTGGTTAAGGAGCTGGACACTCCCACATGGCTGACCATATTCAAATCTCAGACCTGGTGGCTTCCTTTCTGACTTTCCCTTTCTCTGTGTGCCTCTCTCTGATAAAACTAAAAGAAATGAATGAGTAAAGAAAATTAAATAAAAAATAATTCTTAAACCCCAGCATTTAATAAATATAGGTTATGTACAGCAGTGTGTATGTGACTATGCTGAACACTGAAAAGCCCAGAGATGAAGGGCACAATGTCTGCACATTATACTGACCCGAGTCAGAGTAATATATGTATACTTGTATAAGGAGTCTTCGAAAAGCTCACAGAAATGTGCATTACGAAACAACTACATGAGTTTCAAAAATTTTGCACCACAATAAACTTAATTTCATTTTCCACAAACTTTTGAAGTACAAATACACACACACACATGCACATACACATTATAAATGTATGTTATGTCTGTACCTTTATCTCTACACACATCTGCATGCATACATAACTTTGCTCCTTTTGGAGAGTGATCAGGCACTATTCATAGTTCCTGGTAATGTACGTGTAGATGACTTTGGCTTCCAAGGACTGGAAGGAGTAGAGGACAGTCAGAGTCAGTGAGTGGCAAGTTTCTCTCCCACTTTGTCCAGCCCACGCCTCCCACTTTCACGCATCTTTCAAGTCTAGTTTTGATCATTTGAATGGTGTACTGAGGCTTTCTAATTACATAGGTATGCTTGCTGTGTTACTTCAAAGGCCTTTTAGCTGGGACAGGATCTGTCTTCAAAGACAGTGAGGAGAGTGGCCCATTTGCAGGAAATTGCATGGTTTGGGGGTGATTTTTGTTTTCTTTGAACTTCTCAAGTGGAGATTCCTACTTAAAAAGTGCTGGCCTTTTGCTGTGTGCCCAAACTATTAAAGACTTTCCATCTGTAATCTGAAGATTTGTCTTTAACCTCTGCTAGCAGAAACCTGTAACTCAGTTTCCCTATTATCCTTTTTGATATATCAATTTTATTCTGAAGTGGGCTATGTCTTGATTTTGTTGGTTTATAGGATGTAAGTAGTTCTAGTTGTGTTAGGAGAGAGTATAGTTCTCTTAGTGACTAATCATCAAGGAACTTTGAATATTTTGCTACAGCTGAAAACCAGAGGACATGGCCAGTGAGTAAACTGAAGGTATGACTTCATTTGAAAGAAAGTTCTCACAATTTTATCCATAGTATAATGCAGTTTTTCTTTAGGTGCTGTGTATATGTTGCCTAGAAATAAAAAGCATGCCTTTTGAAGTTAAAAGTCTGAGCTGGATTCAACTTTTCACTAACCAAGTGTATGATTTTGGAAAGTTAAACTCTCTGATCTGTTTATTCACTTCGATAAATGGAAATTATAGGTAGTAACCATTACTTCCCCCAAAGTATGCAAGCATGCAGCCTGCAATCTATCATGTAGCATGTTTCCTAATATTCATTCTACCTCTCTCCCCATTTTGACATTCTTTTCATTTCTTCTGGGGAGACAGAATCTTTTTCGAATAAGAATAGGTAAGCAGTTGGACTTTAAACTGGGTCTAAGGTATGGAATACTATGAATATAGGAAGTTGACAAAACATGTCAAAAAGAACTGTTATATAATTGGTAACTACAGCTCATTGGTTTAAAAAGTATTAAGAACTCAAGCATGTACAGTTTTGGAGATTCAGTGTGATTTTTTCCCCAACAGTGAGCTGCATTGAAGATAATAAGACTTTCACTTTTTTTAAAAAAATGTTGGCGTCATTTTGAATTTCTGAATAATTATTGCATAATAATATTTGTCAACCTTAAGGGCTTGTTAGCATGGTTTTCATTAAGGCAACCTTAAAAAAACTTTTTTTTATTATCTTTTGTTTAAAGAAACCTTTCTCTAAAACAGCGTAGCTACCAAAAGGGTTCCTTCTCAATTTTAAAACACAGTGGTAAGCCTTGTGAAAGTTTCCACATCTAAGACCCATGGAATCTTTAATCCGGTAAATTATGACACTGACTCTTCTTGAGGGTTGTGTTTATGACACCACATAAGCCATCCAGTTTGCTTTCCCTTTATTGTTTTAAAATTAAACAAGAGTTAGCAACTAGTTTCTATTCCAGGAGGCAGGTGGCATAGGAAGGATAGTTGAAGAGCTTGTACACCATGAGAATATATGTGGAATCGACTCTCTACCGTATTTCCCTGTCTTCTTCCAAAACAGTTTTGTCTTTGGCTAGGCAAGAGGGGAAGCTTTTTCCTACAGGCAGTTGGATAGGTCAGAAACTATGGCCTTTATGTTACAGTACTTACAAAGTATGCAAAACTGTTTTGAAATAGTGTTAGTATAAGAAGTATTTAAGTACTTTATGGAACACAAAAATCTGGCTCTGTGAGCAATTTTTTTTTTCTGTTTAAATAATTGGATTATCTCCTGTGTAAACATGAAACCATGTGAAAATAGTGGTTTCACAATCTTCCTGAATGTATATATTTAGATCTGCTCATGTTAGGCTTACCATTAGCACCAAAAGTCTGTCAACATTTCCATGGGGTCTTTTTAAGTATGTTGTGAAAGCTGAAGCCAACACTCTCCATGAGTAATCTGTACTACACAGCAGTGTCTAGCCTTGGCTTTAGGATCGCACGCATTCTAACTTGCAAGCTGACTTTTCTCTTGGCATTAGGATAGTTTGATGCAGTAAATTCTTTTCTCTCTCAGATTCAAGCAGGTAGCTTATTTTACAGAACATAGGATATGATTCTTCCTTGTTTCTCAAACATCATATTGCTTTGGGAAAATGAGCAATCCCCAACCATCCTATATTTTTCTCCAGCTTCAGCAATCATTACTGTGGCTGATGTTAGCAGTTGTACAGCTGAGGAGCTTGTGCTTCTGGTGGTGTATTTTGCCCATGTAATGGTTTAGTTCTGTGATGAATGTGTTCTGATTCTTCACTGAACATACTGGAGACTGTTAGGAGAATGGATAAGAGAGGGTAGGGGTGAAGTAGGAGGGGCTTAGAACAAAAAGTGTTTAACAAACATAGGAATGTAAAGTGTTTATGTTGAAACAATCTATATGGTAATATCCCTGACTTGATTATCACACATTGCATGGATGCTTAAAAAAATTGTACATCTTTATGATGTATAACCATTCAATGTAAATAAGTTATAAAATAAAGTATATAATTAGAATGGTAAATGCTATCATTAGGTATATTTTACCACAGTAAAAATATGGGGGAAAGAAAAAATTTGGATATTCTTTTTTTTTTTTTGGAGAGATTTTCACTGTAGGGCGCGTGCGCTCGCCAGACAGACAGAGAGAGACAAAGAGACAGAAAGCGAGAAATCACCCCCCAGGGGGGATGGTCACGCCGCAATCCCTTCTCCTCCATTCTCCTCTCGGGATCTTGGGCACGCACGCACACGCGCCCGGCGTGAGTTTTAAGCCACTGGGTCCGGGACACGAACCGCGGTCGACTACGTGGGAGTCCAGTGACATAGCCATTACGCTAACTGCTGGTTCCCGAAAAAATTTAGATATTTAAGAAACAAAGATAAAAACTTCCTGTAAGAATTAACATTTAAGGTAGGGATGTATATTAAGATTTTTCATGATGGAGTTTATGGGGGGGGTAGAAGAAAATAATTCTTACAGGGCTTGGCTTCTCTCTCTTTTTTTTTTTTTTTTGGGGAGTTTTTTTTTTTTTCCCCGCTATAGGGCACGTGTGCTATAGGGTGCGTGCGCTTGCCAGACAGACAGAGAGAGACATAGAGACAGAAAGCGAGAAATCACCCCCCAGGGGGGATGGTCACGCTGCAATCCCTTCTCCGTTCTCCTCTCGGGATCTTGGGCATGCACGCACATGCGCCAGGCATGAGTTTTAAGCCACCGGGTCCAGGATGAGAACCGAGGTCGACTACGTGGGAGTCCTACAACATAGCCATTATGCTAACTGCTGGTTCCCAGGGCTTGCTTTCTCAAAATGAGTGTTAATTATGGGAAATGCTCCATTATTTGAGGAATCGTATGTGCAAAATTGGGGCTTATAATTTGAATTTCCTATTGGGCTCTATACTTGGCTGCCTTTTTTTTTTCATTTGTCTTGCTCTCATTTCCTTTTTAATTTACTATCGGTCACATATGCTCACCAGAGAGAGAGAGAGACAGAATGAGAGAGGGAGAGGGCAAAGTGAGAAAGCATCTCACCAGGTTTGGGACTCAAACTTTCGTCAACTATATGAGAGTCTACCCAACTACCACACCATCTGTTGGCCCCTGTATTGCCTTTTAGACTTTGGGTACGGTTATTTTGAAAGTATGTTTGGAACATTTCTAAAGTCATCTTATTCTATTTGAATTATTTGGTTTTACTTGAGCTTCTCACCCTCGCATAGGCTAGACTGTGACTAGCTCTCTGTGGATCAGTGTATAGAAGAGACATGTCAAAGTGCTAAATGGAGCTTCCTTGAGCCTGTATCTCATGCTGAGGCCTGAGAATCAGGACATGCTGGGTGTTCATTTTTTTAAAAAAAGTATGCAGAGTACTTGGTACTACTGTTTCTTTAGGAGTTCTTCTGGAATACAAGTGCTCCCACCGCCAGACGTGCAATCCACCTTTGCTTCAGGTGCTTACGTTTGGGGAGAGACATGTTGAAGGGTTGCTGCTTTGACTCCAGGTGTTGAACCATAGTTATTTCTCCTTGACTACAGTGATTGTTTACTTTGGTCTTCCCATTTCTCCAGTTGGTCAGATGGTCTTAAATGTTCATGATGTCTATAACTTGTTAAGTTCAAGTTTAAATTCTGGGCAGGTCTGTCATGCCCTCAAATAGAGCCATGGAAGAGTCCACCACATTTATTTTTCAATTATATCTTGGTTTGTTGATTTTTCCCTGATGTGCTGATATTATCTGAGTATTCAGAATATCCCAGTGACATCTAGTGAAGTCAGACTTGAAGCATTCATGATGTGCCTTGTGGAGGCTTTATGCATTCCTATAAAAAAAAATGAAAGAAAAAAAAGAAAAAATCCAGTGAGTCACACTATGGCCACAGTTCATCATAGTTGTAAATGTACTTTTAAGGTGCCAATGTATGAGGATTATGGCTCATATGGTGCTGGCCCTGGCAAAGAACTAAAGGCTTGTACATGTAATTTTTTTCATTTTTTGGAAGATATTAGCACTTTATATGTTAAATGTACTTGTCACTCTATTTAACTCTCTCATGTTTTAAAATATCCTAGTTTCTCTTAGTTTTGTGTTTTTGTACAGTGGGATACATATCTTAGTAGTAGAAACAAAACAATCTGATTATCATCATTAAACAACCTTTATTGCTGATATTTCTACAACTACACACCTCTATAGATGATTTCCATGCTTTGAGGGCTTATTAATTTTTAGAAGGGGCATATACATTTTTAGAAATGTTCCCAAGGAATACTTTCAGAGATAAATACATATATCCACTTTTTCATTACTAATTGACATACGTAGATGGATAAAATGATTAATTTTAAAGTAGTTAATGATTCATTATGAAATAGTAACATTTCAAGGTAAATAATATAAATTTCTCAAAGCCAGAACTTCTTTACGAAGCTAAAGCCAAGTTGTAAGCTTTGTTTCTAAAAGTATTTTTCTTTTTTAAAGAACTCAGGACAAAGATAAGAGATCCTAAGAAAATAAGGTTTAATTCTGTAAGTTTCTAAAATTTTGACACTTTTGGTACATGTTTTGCCCTTGATTAATATGTTCAAATTTTTTTTCTAGATTTAGCTCCTTTAGAGCTTTAATGGATATTTAGAAATTTATTTATAAGCTTTATTAACATTATAAATTTTAATATTTACTTTTCAGCTAAGTCTTGATGATTGTAATGGTAAACATTTAGCATTAAAATTTGTTGTCTTTACTTTAATGATTTGATTATATGCTATAAGATGATAGTATGTAAATATTAAATTACTAATACTAATCATAGTATTCTAATACACACACTTCTCATTTTGGTGAACTCTTGTGTATCTCATTAATTCATGACCTTGATTGCTTTGTAGAGTTTGAGTTTCATAAGGGACATGATTAGAGGATCTTTATCCCAAGGCAGCCAAGCTCTAGTGGGAGAGATCTGTATTCAACTTGATATGCAAAGGATCTGACATGCAAGCTTCCTTTGTTTCTTTTTCATAAGAGAGGTTGTTAGGAAGTCCACAAAAATTGCATATTATGGAAAGACCAGGGATTTCAAAATTTTTGCACCAAAATAAATTAGTACATTAATTCCTTTTTTCCATAAACTTTGTGAAGTCTCCTTGTATATGCTTTCAAAACTAGAGGTACACACATATTAGCAATTTTGTGATAAGCTTGCTTGAGGAACTAAATACTGATTGTTAATTTTTAAAATTCTTTTGAATTGGCAACATTATTTAACCAGCAAATGTGGAGTGAGGCTCGAATTCCAACAGCCCATTGTTCAGTTCCATTATTTTCAGAATTAGAAATCTGTACCTTTGTCAGGAATGGATGCCTTCACCCAGAAGGAATTTAGATTCCTTCTTGTTTCGCAAAGGCTAAGTCCAGAAACAGGGAACACTTTAAAATAGTGTCAGGAGTATATTGGAAACAGATGGACATTCAACACCTACATAAAATGTTCTCGGAGATAAATGTGAGTAACTGGATTTGATTTACCAAAAGATCAAACTTTAATGTATCAGGATTTATAAAAAGGCCAACCTTACTTCACAATTTAATAGGAACACAAAATGAATGCTTAGAATTAATAGTATAAGTTATGATGTTTCTCTCTCTTGATATAATTGCTAGTGATATACTTTGTTTCTGCCTTATGTTTTTTTTTTTTCTTCTAAATTTATATGTTCTTTCTCCTGTTGAGGAGATATGTGTAGGTTTGTGCTAGAATCACTGTCTACCACCCTTTTCAAGATTTTTCATGTTTTGTGTGATATATTTCATCTTTAGAATTTTGGGTGGGTCTAGATTTAGAAAAGTGTTTTGATTGGAATGATGAGGCTCTGGATCTCAGCAGGCTTCAGGGTTGGAAAAGTTGAAGCTTACAGAGAGAGCAAATAAACATGGTCATCAAAGCTGGGAATTAAGATCTGTTTATTCACCTGCACAGTTGAACTAAATCTCATAGCAATAGACAGAGCCATTTGACTTATTAAGATGCTGACAAAATAAATTACTCCAGTCATGTTTAAACATCTATTTTTGCTTGTGTTTAGACTCAGGCCTTGGTATAGTTACCATATAATGGATGGAGAAGCCCTTGTTGAATTACTAAGCTATTGATTTACAATGTAGAGAAGGCCACTAGGATAGTTTACACTGGACAATGGTAATTAACCTGAAAAGTCTGCTTGAAGTTTGGGGCAAGGAACTTCAGATTGTAAAACTCAGATGTGTTCTTGTCCTTAGCACTGAGCATTATGAATGACGAAAAAGAAAGGATAAAGGGAAGAGGGAGCACTTAGGCTGGGTGCGGTTCACATTGCTTTTGCTTTGAGAAAATTCCTTGTGTGTAGGGTTATAAAGATATCCAAGATATGGGCCCAGGTAAGCATTCCGTAATTCATTTTCATTGTTTAAGTGTTGAGGTTCAAGTAAATAAAGCAATGATTTAATGCTTTTAAGAATATATATATATTTTTAAATATAGGACACAGTTTGTTGACTCTGAAATCTTGTGGTCATGATGAAAGTTGGCCTCTGATAGATGAAAACAAAACCAGAAGCCTTTAATTTGTGTGAATTCTCTTGGTTCTGTAATTGTCTCTCCTCCATACTTCTTACTATGGATATGATTTATAATGATAAAAGACCTCTTGGTTTAACTTTTGAACTGAAAGTAAGTATAGCTTCAACTTTAGTGGTCATGACTATGGGACAGAAAGCCTTCTCCTTAAACTCTTTTGGTATGTACTTAAACTTTCCCAATTCTGTTTCACTTAGAAAGCTAGGTTTGGGATTTGGAAAACCTTGATGCTGCTTTTTAAAATTTGTAGTTACCTTTCGAGTAGAAGGTAAACAGCAAACTCTACAGACATGCTGTAGACAGCTCTGTATTATGGGATGACTTTTAATATGGCTCCAATCAACAGCCAAGGAAGGCCTTTGCCTTAGTCTCCTGGATACTCATATTTAAGGATGTCTCTTCTATGAAAGAGTCATAAATTGTTTCTCTATATATTATGTCCAGAGGTCTTTGTGCTTAAGGTGGCTGTTCTTGGACAGCCCTGAAAATTAAAAAGAGTTGGACTCTCCCAGTCATTTCCTCATACAGCTTCTCAATTTTCCCAGCTTTTGTTCCTCTTCCCCCAACTTTCTGTGCTCTATCCACCCCCTCCATTAATTTTTACACTTCTTTTTTTTTTTTAAGAGAGATTTTTGCTATAGGGTGCATGTGCTTACCAGAGAAACAGACACACAGAGAGAAAAAGCAAGAAATCACTCTCCAGGGTGGATAGCCACGCCACAATCCCTTCTCCTCCTGGGGTCTTGGACATGAGTTTTAAGCCACCAGGTCGAGGACTCAAACCATGATTGACTGCATGGGAGTGCCATCTGCTGGTCCCAATTTTTACACTATCTAAGTTGAGCTCAATTGCAGTTCTTCAAAACTCACTCAAACCCCAATCAAGACATTCAGGACAATACTACAATAAAACCGCCTCAAGATGCAATTGAGAAAATTGTAGATATTATAGGGTTATTTTCCATCAGCTATATGAGAGTAATTTGTAAATTGTAATTATCCAGTCAGTGTAAGGCATAATAGAAATACTATAGAAAGTGTAAAGGCAGGAACATTCACTCGCCATAGAATGCAGACCGAAGTAGAGACAGGTGAATCTGGTGTTGGGTCCCGCAACTGTTCCAGTGAGAAGCAAGTGAGAGGGATTAGTGGAAATCACGAGTGAGAGTTGGAGTTAAGGTGACAGTAATAGTATCATGAAAAGATATCAGAGTTGTAAGGATGAGAAATAAGAATGAAGTCTTGAATCAAGGACTAGAAAGCTGGTTATGGTCTCCCTAGAAGTAGTCTTGGAGATCATTCTGTGTGTGGTGGTATTAAGTAGAAGCACCAAATAAAACGGACACTTTCAGGAAATATAAAAGTCACACTGGTCCAGTCCATTGTTATGAAAAGATGCTTATAACTTGCCTGAAATTAAACAAGTTAAGATGCAGCACAAATTATATTTATGAAAAATATAAATTATATATTGTATACCTGTACATATATAAAGGGATATTTGGAAAGTTGTTTGTCAAAAATGTGTTAGTCATTATATTTAAGGGGGTGATCTGAATTGGTTCTCCACACCTTCCCATGACTGTAAATGTAAAGAAATAAGGTATTAAATGGGAAATTATTTAGGAAGCATGGATAAGTTTGAGATAAGAATGCCCATGAAATAGATTAAATATGCACAGAAAAGCAGTTGATATGCTAAGTCCTGGAATAGGTGAGAAGAAGTAGACCTTACTAGTCAATTCAGAGTACCAAAAAGGCCCTGAATCCTAACCTAGTAGAACATTGGTTCTTCGGCACTGTCTCTGAACGGTAGATTAAACCCTGGTTTTGGTATCTCCCTGGAAGAAAGGCTGTAAGATTGAACTGGGTCTCTGGGAGCCTAGGAGAAGGGAGAGCATCGAGTGGAACTAAATCTATGTTGGCCTGCCCTAAGCATTTATAAATATATTGGCTTTTACATCATCGTAAGTACAGGAATGATGTAGCTTGATAAGAGTTTTTTATATGCAATATAAAAGTTATAATAACTGATGAGTTTTCTGTTCCTCTCTTTTCTTTATTGGCTTAACTCAATAAAATGAAGTGAGTGTAACTTTATATCCCATTATGTTTATTTAAAAAACTTTTTTTAGAGAGGTTTTTCCTGTAGGGTATGTGTGCTTGCCAGAGAGATAGAGACAGAGAGACAAAAAGTGAGAAATCACACCGTTAGGGGGGGAATGGCCATGCTGCAATATCTTCTCTATTCTCCTCTATTTTTGGCACCCGTGCACACATGCCTGGCATGAATTTTAAGCCACTGGGTCTCGGACTCAAACTGCAGTCTACTATGTGGGAGTCCAGCAACGTAACCATTATGCCATCTGCTGGTCTGTATCCTATTATATTTATGACCTTGCTTGATACTGTAAAAACTAAAAGTTACATGGATTTTTAATATTTTAGAAATTATACAGAATTTCAGGTTGTAGCACTTCTAAATTTATATTAGATTTAGAAACAGTATATTTCTTCTCTTAAATCAATATTGTCACCATTAGATACAATGACATCATAAGGTTCATGAACTGATTTTTTTTTGTTTCCTATACCAGTATATGCTCTTGACAGAGAGAGATGGAAAGGGAGAAATAATAACCTCTTCTTCCCCCGGCCCCATGAGATTGCCACACTGTAATCCCTTTTCCTCATTCTCTTATCAGGATTTGAGTGCATGTGCAAACACACACACACACACACACACACCTGGTATGTTTTTCAAGCTGTCAGATCCAGGCCTTGAACCGCACGTTCAGCCATGTGGAATCCAGCCACCTTAACATCCATGCCACCTGCTGGCCACCATGTATTGCTTTTTAAATGCTATTTCAACGTTTACTTAGTACTAACTCCACCAACTTGTTCCTCCAATAGAATATTACTCTTAAAAACAAACAAGACTATCTTGTAATTTATAGAAAACTCAAAAGATGTGTGATAAATAACTATTATTCTGAATTTAGCACAAATACTTTCCATTCATTTGTTTTTTAACGTGAGATATAATTTACTTATAAAATATACATATTATAAAGATATGCAATAATATACAAAACTTATACATGTTCAATTTTGGGATTTACAAATATGAAAGTTTATGTAACCAATAGCTAATCAAGATATAAAACATTTCTACCACACTCTCTAGTGGATTGACTAGTATCTCCCCAAAATCCATATCTACCTGGAAACTTAGAATATGACCATATTTGGAAATAGGGTCTTTGAAGGTGTATATAAAGAAACATGAAGATGTGCTCATATGGGGATTAAGGTGGGCCCTGAATACAATGAGAATGTATTTGTAAGAGACAGAAAAAGACATACAAAGGTAAATGAGAAGAAGACCTTAAGAAGACAGGCAGAGACCAGCAGGTGGCATAGCAGATGATGCGCTGGACTTCCACATGGCCAATGGCAGTTGGGGGTCCCAGACCCGGCATCTTGAAATTCATGCTGGGCATGTGTGCGTGCATGCCTGAAATCCTGAGGGGATAATAGAGGAGATGGTATTGCAGTATAGCTATCTTCCCTGGGGTATGATTCTCAGTTTTCTCTCAGTCTTTTTGGTGAGTATACACACCCTATTCCAAAAAAATCTCCAAAACAAAACACAGGTAGACATTGGAGTTGTGCTGCCACAAACCAACTGATGTCTAGGGGCACCTAAAGCAGGAGAAGGCAAGAAAAGACTCTCGTAGGACCTTCAGAGGAACATGGTCCTGCCAGATCCTTGATTTCAGACTTTTAGTCTCCAGAATTGAGAGAATAAATTCCTATTGTTGAAGATACCAGATTGCAATAATATATTATGGCAGCTCATGAAAATGAATGTATCCCTTACCCCCAAATTCTGTCATCCTTCTGTCCATATAGTTTTCAGCCTTCAAAGGCATGTGCTTTTCTCTTTCCTTTTTTGAGTTTTTGCTCTAGAGTGCCTGTTCCTACGAGAGAGAGAGAGGGGGAGAAAGAGAGAGATAGACAGACAGAGGGAAAATGAGAAATCAATCCCAAGGGGGGACGGCCATTTTGCAAGCCATTTCCTCTCAGGATTTTGGGCATGCATGCTCACATGCCTGTTGTGATTCTCAAGCCATGGGGTTTAGGACTCAAACTGTGTAGCTGGCCAATGCCTTAACCTCCATGCCACCTGCTGGCCCTCTTTTTTCTTTTTTTTTTAATGCTAGTGCACGTGAGCACTTGCCAGAGAGAAATTGCCTCATGATAGGGTGTAATCATGCTGCAATCTTTTTTTCTTCATTTGCCTATCTCATCAAGACTTTGGACATGTACATGTGTACCCAGTATATTTTTCAAGCCCGTAGGTCTGACCCTAGTGTCGACAATGGTTAGCCATGTGGGATCCAGCTCCCTTAACTGCTAAGTCATGAGCTGGTCCTGTACTGTTCTTATTTCTGTCACCATAGACTAGCCTTACCTATCGTTGACCTTAGTAGAAACGGAATTATACACAGCATTCCCCCTTTTCAGTGTTTAAGACTTTTTAACATTTGTCCTAATGTCATTGAAGCAAAAACCATCATAAAACATTCTGCTTTTTTACAGTTCTCCAATGCAAACAAACACAAAAAAAACCCAAAAATTATAAACAAAAGCAAAACAAAACAATTTGTATAAAAAAGGTGGTTTTGGTATAAAATGTAACAATCTAAATCAAAACTTACAGATAAGGGTTAGCTGTATCACTTATCTCTTTAAAAAGCTCTTATGATTATCCATTCAGAACCAACAAGAGTATTGTGTGTCTAGATTCTTTCAGTCAACATAGTGTGTTTGAATTTCAGTCATTTTATATCTGTGATTCTTTTTGTCATTGAGTATATTCTGTGATCCTTTTTGTCACTGAGTAAAACCCATAGTATGAATATCACATACTTTGGTAAAACTCATGAACATAACACAATTTGTTCATTCTGCTCATAAATATTTGAGTGTTTCTTTTTACTGTTTTTATCCATCTATTACATCTGTGTGTAGCTGTCACTGGTTTACGTTATGTATTTTATAACTGCTTTTGTAGTCAGTACCTTCAAGGTAGAATGAGTCCATCACTGTACTGTAATAGGATGCCGTATGTGCTCACCTCGGGTGACTAATTATACACAGCATTCCCCCTTTTCAGTGTTTAAGACTTTTTAACATTTGTCCTAATGTCATTGAAGCAAAAACCATCATAAAACATTCTGCTTTTTTACAGTTCTCCAATGCAAACAAACACAAAAAAACCCCAAAAATTATAAACAAAGCAAAACAAAACAATTTGTATAAACAAGGTGGTTTTGTGTATAAAATGTAACAATCTAAATCAAAACTTACAGATAAGGGTTAGCTGTATCACTTATCTCTTTAAAAAGCTCTTATGATTATCCATTCAGAACCAACAAGAGTATTGTGTGTCTAGATTCTTTCAGTCAACATAGTGTGTTTGAATTTCAGTCATTTTATATCTGTGATTCTTTTTGTCACTGAGTATATTCTGTGATCCTTTTTGTCACTGAGTAAAACCCATAGTATGAATATCACATACTTTGGTAAAACTCATGAACATAACACAATTTGTTCATTCTGCTCATAAATATTTGAGTGTTTCTTTTTACTGTTTTTATCCATCTATTACATCTGTGTGTAGCTGTCACTGGTTTACGTTATGTATTTTATAACTGCTTTTGTAGTCAGTACCTTCAAGGTAGAATGAGTCCATCACTGTACTGTAATAGGATGCCGTATGTGCTCACCTCGGGTGACTCTTCCAAGTGAGCCCTTTCAAAGATGTGTCCATTAGCTTCTAGCTGTTTTCAGACTAAATTAACCTGTGAACCAGAATACTTACCTTAGCACTCCAAGTACATAGAGTTCACCCTTGAACAATGTTTGTAAAGGGTGCTGACCGTCAGAACTGTCAAAAATTCACAAACTTTTGACTTCCCCCAAACTTAACCACTAACAGCCTGCTGTTAACCAAAAGGCTTACCAATAACCTAAACTGTCAATTAATTCATATGTTATATGTTATATCTATTACATGCTGTATTCTTACAGAAAAGTAAGTTAGGTGGGGAAAATGTTATTTAAGAAAATTATGAGAGAACACATCTATAGTTTTATTGAACAAGTCTACACATAAGTGGATTTGTAGTTTAAGCTTGTATTGTTCTGGGACCAGCAGTTAGCGTAATGGCTATGTTGCTGGACTCACATGTAGTCGACTGTGGTTTGTATCCCGGACTCGGTGGCTTAAACTCATGCTGGGCGCATGTGCGTGTGTGCCCAAGATCCCTAGAGGAGAATGGAGGAGAAGGGACTGTGGCGTGGCCATCCCCCCTGGGGGGTGATTTCTCGCTTTCTGTCTCTCTCTGTCTGTCTGGCGAGCACACGTGCCCTATAGCAAAAACCTCTCAAAGAAAAAAAGAAAAAAGAAAAAAAACCTATATTGTCCAAGGGTCAGCTGTATTAAAACTCCTAAGATAAATAAGCAAATGGACTATATATATACAAAAATGATAATACGTACATTTTAATTTATGTTGGTCCTTCTCAGTAATGCAGCATTTTTTTTTTTTTTTGAGAGGCTTTTACTATAGGGAGTGTGTGCTTGCTAGAAAGACAGAGATAGACAGAAAGTAAGAAATCACTCCCCCGGGGGTATGGCCACGCTGCAATCCCTTCTCCTCCATTCTTCTCTCGGGATCTTGGGCACACATGCACATGCACCTGGTGTGGGTTTAAGCCACTGGGTCTGGAACTTGAACCTCTATGGACTACATGGGAGTCCAGTGTCATAGCCATTACTCCAACTGCTAGTCCTAGTAATGCAGTACTTTGAGTGCTTTAGCTTGCCTCTCAAATCTTCTACATTGTTTCTGTTCAACATAAAATATGTATTATAAAACCCTGAAAAGGAATCATCATTTAAAAAAATCTATACTTTTATAGGCATGCTAACATATTTCTCAATAGGCATGATCATTCCTGCTTGTTGCATACCACTTCTTCTGGGATCCATTTTATTTTCTCCAATGCACACAGTTTGGAAGTTGTTTTAGTGAATCCTCTTACTGATAAATTTATTGCCTTGGTTTTTGATTGAAAATATCTTTAATATGCCCTCATGCTTAAACAATGATTACTTGCCGAATAGTAATTAATCATTTTTCCTCACCCTCTAACATTTATTTTTTCTGATTAGAAGTCTTCTGTTAGTCAAATTTTTACTCCTTTGTAGATCATCTACTGGTCCTCTTTGGTTTGACTTTATTCGTTAGCATAAGTATGCTATGTTTAGATGTAGACTTGTTTTTACTAATTTCCCTGGATCTATCAATTTTCCATTAAATAATTTATGTCAGTCTTTAATTCTGGAAACAGGTCAGACATGATCTCTTTGAATAGTAGGTGTTACTCATCCTCTGTCCTTTCCTTCTGTAATACCTATAATCATATATTGGAACTTTTTCATTTTCTTTTACATGAATCATATTTTTTAAAATCTCATTTTGTGCTGTAGTTCTTTAAATCTGTTTTCCAGTTATGTTATTCTTTTTAAGTCTACCATTCAACTTGTTCATGGATTTATTTTTTAGTTTTGGAATTTCCATTTCATTCTAATTTGTACATTTTTGTTTTTTTTCCATGTAATTTCTAGTTCTTTATCTCTATCTACTCTATAGATATTTAAAAGACTTTTTCAGAATGTTCTTCATTATTCTTCACATACGAATTTTCCTTCTTATTGATTTGGTTAACTCTTTCTCTTGGAGGTTTGCTTCTTCATGTGATTTATTTTGATGTTAAAGTGGTTTCTACAATCCCAAGTCTAGGGATTGTAGAAAATTTGTAGTAAGTATTTTAAAATGTTTTTGTTGTGTTGATTTTCCTATATATGTACAAGTTTTTATAGAAAGTCCCTGACTTAAGTATCCTTGTTAGAATGATAATTTGAATTTAAATCCTCTACTTGGATGTTTTGTAGGCCTGAGTTTCCTATATCTCTTGAGTAATGTTTTCTCTCTAACGTTTTCACTTTTTGTGTCGCCCAAGTCCAGAGTTGAAATTCTCTTCTGTGGTTGGGGCTGGGGCTTGTAGTACTTGTCATGGACAAACAGCTATCATGGCTTCTGTTTACATAAAAGGAGCTAAGTATAAGCTTTTTGTGTGCATATACACACATACACACTGCAAAAATGAGTGGGGTAGTGTAACGGTGTATATGTGTATAAATATACATACATATGCACACACACACACACATACATACACACACATGTGTGTGTATTCCTGGATTCAGAACTCCTTCATAAATTCTACCTTTGTCTGGTCTAACATCCCCATGGGTCATTCATTCAGTTTCAGCTTCTGGTCTTAACCCTGCCGCTGAGTTTTCTTCTTTGTTTTTAAGTTTGGTTGTCTCCTATGACCTTCGCGTGTGTGTTTAGTATATCTAAGTTTGTAGAGCAGAAAGGTGAGACATTTGTCCTTTCTGCATGTATTGAGAGAAATCTGATTATATCCATAAACATTTGTTTCTTATTTTTCTTTTGCAGCTAGTTATGTATCAAATCCCATTTGCAAGGGTTGTTTGTCTTGTTCAAAGGACAATGGGTGCAGCAGATGTCAACAGAAGTTGTTCTTCTTCCTTCGAAGAGAAGGGATGCGCCAGTATGGAGAATGCCTGCATTTCCGTCCCATCGGGCTATTATGGACACCGAGCCCCAGACATGAACAGATGTGCAAGTGAGCATTTGACTTCTGTCTAATTTTACTGATTTGCAACTTAGGAGATAAGCTGAGTTAAAAGTTTTGAATGGAAAAAAGATATATTTGTAGTACTTTAAGATGAAACTTGCAAAAATGAGTGGGGTAGTGTAAGAGTACTTTTACTTTGTTTTGTATAGAAATACATGACAGCCACGCACTTATTTATTTTGATTACATAAAAACTTATTTTACCACAAGTATCTCAAACACAGTTTGTTAGGCAGGCTTTTGTGAGGATGTACTCTGTGCTGACAATAACTCCCCCGGCCTGCCTCCAGAGAAAACCCTGCAAAGGACTTTAAATACTTTCTAGCAAGGGTTTTCTCTCTGGTTTAACACAGTTTCTATAGCTTCTTTTTCTGTTTTATCTGTGTTTATAATATCTGTTTTAGTCTAACTTGCAAGTAAGTATGCATATTTTAGATTTCTTTAAAGCACCATTACTGTTAAAGAAATTTATTTCAAAATATTCCGAGTTCTGGGGACCAGCAGTTAGCGTAATGGCTATGTCGCTGGAATCTCGTGTAGTCGACCGCGGTTCACGTCCTGGACCCGGTGGCTTAGAACTCACACCGTGTGTGTGTGTGTGTGTGTGTGTGTGTGTATGTGCATACCCAAAATCCCAAGAGGTGAACGGAGAAGGGACTGAGGCATGGCCATTCCCTTGGGGAATGATTTTTCATTTTCGGTCTCTGGAGAGCACACGTGAGCACACATGCCCTATAGCAAAAACCTCTCCCCCCCCACCAAAAAAAAAATAAATAAAAAATTCTGAGTTCTAAGTTAAACAACTGTAATAAGATTAAGAATGATATTTTATATATAGGAATGATGGTAGTTTTTATTTATTTTTACCTTTTAACCTAAAAAAATCATTTACAGAATGATTCTCATCTTTTAAGTTAACAATAGAAATTGGGGCTAAAAAATGAATGAGATACCAAAGGAACTTTTTTTTCTTTTTTTTTTTTTAAATTTTGTTTTTTTCTTTTTATTTATTTTCATTTTAGGAGCTCAAGTTTTAGGGGATATGGAGGATTAGGAACAAGGGACTGTGGAGTGAAATGATGTACGGGTTGTGGTTTAATAATAATTTAATGCATTAAGTGCTTTATCACTGGGCAGTAAGTCTTATGCATATTCCATTAATACATTGTATACATGACATTCAGCTGAGACAGTCTTTAGATAAGAAGGGAGTTTGAACATCATTTAAGGACAATATTAGTTTGGAAAGGGGCAGAACTAGAGGCATAATTAGGTAAATTCTAGAATATAGGACCCATATGCATGTAAAGTAACCAGCTCAAAAATCAAGTCTCACCTGTGTGCTATTTGGCATTGTGGTAAGGCAATCTTCTGTTTATGGGTCTTGCCCTAGATTGCTAAACATTTTGTGCCATTGATCCCTGCCCATTAAATGTCCTCAACTCAGTGTCACTAGTAAAAGAATCCCAAAATATTTTTAAACACCTTCTAGAATCTAATATCACCCCTGGATGAGAACTATTAAATAATATCTGCTTAGCAAGAGATGTGGTTGGAATTAAGGATGGATGGGGAAGCTCAAATGCAACTGTTAAAGCTCTTGTGTGTCCGGATAAGAGGTGTTTAGTTATTATCTGACGGTATTAAGTAGGCGATGAACTAAAGAGATTGCTTTATTTAATTCTCTCAAAAGTGAAGGAGATGAATTGGAGGACCAAAAGTAGAGAAAGGCCGTTATACCCATTGCAGGTTAGAAATCTTGTTTGATATGGGACTAGTTGTTAGCATAATGGCTATGTTGCTGGACTCCCATGTAGTCGACCACGGTTTGAGTCCTGGACCAAGTGGCTTAAACTCATGCCGGGTGCGTGTGCGTGCATGCCCAGGATCCTGAGAGGAGAATGGAGGAGAAGGGATTGCAGTGTCGCCATCCTTTCTGGGGGTTTATTTCTTGCTTTCTGTTTCTGTCTCTCTGGTGAGTGCACATGCCCTATAGCAAAGACCTCTCAAAAAAAAAAAAAAAAAGCTTGTTTGATACAAGATTTGTAGGTAATAAATGTCAGGAGCTTTTAAAATAGAATCAATGGGACTTGGTCACTAATTGTGCAGGGGGGAGATAGAGATTCAAATTTAATCCTAATGTTTCTAGATAAGGTGACTGAATGAACGGTTTTGCTATTAGCAAAGAGAAATATTTAGACCTAAAGGAAATTTGGATCTACCTCCATTTTTATGGAGTCCTTTGGGTTAATAATTAGGACACAATCAAGTATCAACATATTGGCCAGTTTGTAAATAGTATTTTTTTTTTGAGGTATGTCCCTGGGGCAAACTAGTAATTTGTCTCTGATTGTTCATAAACTTCTGTGGGAGGATAAGGTCCACCTTGAAATGGATTCTTATTCTGATTGTATTTGACCACTAATGCTGGAGAGTTGAGTCCAGGACTCTCCTGCAGTTTTCATCAGATTGTCAGTGCACAAGGAAGACGAGGCAAGAGTGCAGATAGATGGAGCCATTTATCCCAGGATCTAGAGGCAGCATGATATATGCTGTATATAAAAATGGGCTGCCCATAGTGTGTGTTACTCAGCCTGGAACACCGGAAGGTGAAGGGGCTGCTATTCATTACTATGTAGAGACTGTCCCAGGCAAAATGGTATAATGACCACCTCAGCAAAACCTCACAGTTTATCAGCAAGGTCTTCCTTAGATACTCCCAGGCAAGGGTTAATAAGTACATTTTGGCTAGATTGACCCCTTTTCTCAGAAGTAAAAAGGAGAGCGGTGATTGGAAATCAGCCTTGGAAAGGGAATCGACATGCAAGGATGGGTTTGCTTTGGTTAAACTTATTGTAAGTGAATATAATCGATGCTGGAGTTTACTGACCTAGAGGAAATCATTACTTATTTGGTACAAGCGGGAAGTGCTTCTTGCCAAGACTCCTGGGAAACAAAGTAAAAGTGGAAAATCATTTCTTAATCCTCAGTATGTGACTTTTTATGACTTTTGTTTTTCCATACCATTTGTTCTTTTTCATATGTCTTTTGCATATTGCCTTGATATTTTTATCCAGAAAATGAGAAAGATTTAAGTTGGAAAAGCTATCATATCCACTTTTCATTTTCTTAAGAGATTATTGCTCAACAGTAGAGAGAAAAAATTGTACTTTAAGTCACAGTAGCTTAAAAAATCCTGTCAGTGAAACGACCTCAATCTGTTTTTCTGATTACTAGAGTAAGATGCCAAGTGTAAAACAATATCATTTCCCTGGGAGAAGAATTGCTCTATCAAATGTTGGCTGAAGTTGGCTACTTGGAAAACACAGTGTGATGCTTATAATATTCAAACATGTTTATGAAAACCAATAGCCATTTGAGACGTGTGTGTGTGTGTGTGTGTGCATGTTCCTTCCCTTACAAATATATATGCATACACACATGGTGTTAGGCGATCCTTCTCTTATTCATTGATAAGCTTATTTTAATATAAGCACCTTTTTTTAATTTTACTTTTTTATTGCCACAGTACATGTGCACTCACAAAAAGAGTCAGGCCGTAGTCCTTTTTATTCCATTTCTCCATCCCATGTGGATTTGGGACATACATGCACACATGCCTAGCATGTTTTTCAGGCTGCTGGGTGGACACTGAAAGCATGGTTGGCGGTGTGGGATCCAGCTCTCTATGCACCGTGCCTCATCACTGCACTACAGGGCTAGTTCCAGAGCTTTTTAAAATCATTGTACCTGTTCCTTGTGGAAAGCTTAGAAAGCACACAAATTTTTAAAAAGTCGGGAAAACAAAATACTACTCAAGAAAATGGAAGTTAATATTTTAGCTTTTGTATTTGATGTTTTGATTCTAAGCCTTTTCATGTTCCTTCCCTTACAAATGTGTTGTTACTGTTTTGTAATTTACTTTAACTTGATAAGCTGTGCAAATTGTTTCATATACACATATATTTTGACACATTTGTCTGATTACTTTTTGTAAGATGAAACTTTAAACATAATACGCATATATATATATAACACACCTGGAGTGAGTATAAGCCACTGGGTCTGGGACTCGAACTGTCATCAACTACATGGGAGTCCAGAGACATAGCCATTATGCCAACTGCTCATCCCATAATACATAATTTTAAAGGAATGATTTATTTAATTTTATTTAGCATTATTACTATTTTTAAATTTGCTATAGGGCATATGCATGAGAGAGAGAGAGAGAGAGAGAGAGAGAGAGAGCGAGAGCGAGCAAGTCTCTAGGTCCGGGACTCACACTGTGGTCAGCCATTTGGGAGTCCAGTGCCTTAACTGTCAGGCTATACATGTTGGCCCTCATGATACGTATTTTTAAAACATTTAGTATATATTGCAAGTGACCTTCTAGAAGTGTACCAGTTCATGTTTTCCTTCATTAATAGCAGGCATTTCCCCTTTCATCTCATCAACACTGGGTAGTAATGAAAATACAAAAAATACTTTTTTTGTATTAATACACTTTTCTTTGATACAAATGAAGTTGAATATTTTCACATGTATTATTAGTATCATAAGATGTTTACCAGAATCCCTGGCTGTCCCTTTTTCCCCTATTTGTATAACTGCCTTGTTCTTAGTAATTAAAAACATAAAATTTGAAGTATCATACAGAATTTTTTTAACATTGAAGATTTCTCCCCCTTTTATTTGCGATAGAGTCTATGTACATGAATGTAAGAGATAGAGAAGGCCTTCCCCAGTGGGGCCTAGTTGTGCTGCAACCTTTCTTCTGCCAGTCCTTCATCCTGGCAGGAGTCTATGCACATGTGTGCATACCTGGCATGTTGCCACTGGGGCCATGAGTCAAACCTCAGTAGGTCATGTGGGATCCAGCTTCCTCTGCACAGTGCTTAACTGCTGTACTGTAAGGCCAGACTTTTATGTTCAACAATTAGTGATTGGAGAATTCAATGGATTATCACAAAGTGGGTTCACACATGTGACTACCACAAGGTAAGGAAAGAATTCTAGCATTACTTAGTCACAGACTTCCCACTCTGTATTCTCTCCTTCTTCAGCATCACTACTGTCCTGACTTGTAACCGAAACACACATGAGACATAATTCACCACCACGCTGTTCATACTACATACAGATTGGAAACAACCTAGAGGCCCAAACTATAGAATATCCTAGAAAAATCTATTAGTATCATATAAAGTTGTTATAACTATATCAATATAACTATTAATATATTAATAAAAAGAAATATGCAAAAATATAAAGTGAACTGCAGCAATATGCAACAACATAGCTATAGTACATAATATGGGGCCAGCAGGTGGTGTGGTAGTTGAGATGTTGGACTCCTATGTGGCTGTCCACGGTTCGAGTCCCAGTTCTAGCGGCTTAGTTGGGCGTGGTGGCTCCTGCTCTATGGCAAAAATCTATGGAGGCTGGAGGATTGTGGCATCAAGTACACAATGCAATGTTGAATAGAAAAAGCCATAAAAATATATATTTACCTGAGTTTTAAAAATAGGCAAGATTATTCTGTGGTGCTAGAGGAGGGATTGTGGTTCTTACTGGCATTATTTATCGAACAGTTACTATGTGCTGACTTTGGTACTGATGTGTCCCTGATGATATAATCATAAGTAATAATACCCTTGAGTTGCTATGGTTTGTTGTAGTTATTCTCAACTGGGGGTGCTTTCACCTTTTATGGGACCCTCAGCAATGTTTAGAGACATTCTTGGTTACTCCAGCTGGAGGGGTGCTGCTGGTATCTAGGGGATAGAGGCACAGCTGCTGCTACACTATCTACAGGGCACAGGACAGCTTCCAACAATGAATTATCCAGTCCCAAATGTCAGTAGCATCAAGACTGAGGAACTTTGGGCTAGTGGGGAAGATAGATGAATCATCGATTCAGTGTAATATGTCATAAAGGCTAATTAGGGGACCAGCAGATGGCATAATGATTACATCACTGGACTCCTATGCAGTTGACCACAGTTCAAGTCCCAGACCTGGAGGCTTAAATACATGCCGGGTGCATGTGCATGCATGACCAAAATCCCATGAGGAAAATGGAGGAGAAGGGATTGTGGCATGGGCATCCTCTCTGGGGGGTGATTTCTCACTTTCTCTCTCATGCTCTGTCTTTCCAGTGAGTATGCATACCCTATAGCAAAAATTTCTCTTAAATAAAATAAATAAATAAATAAATAAATAGTTTCTGTTCTGTGCCAGATATTCTGTTAGATATGCATCTCCTTAGTTTATTTTTCAAAGAAGTAGTCAAGCAGATTATGTATTTCTATTTGTTGAATGAAGTTGTCTTAACTGGTAAAATATACTTTCTAAAGATTGGGGTAGATTGCAGCACTGACAGGAGATAACATTTGAAATGAGGGGTATTTTCACTGTTATCAGGAGTAAGCACTATAGGCAGAAAAAAAGATGTGAAAGCATGGAGACACAAAACCTTATTCAGTGCAGTGAAATGCAGGTGGTTGAGTGCAGTTCCAGTATATAGCCGGAAATGATAATGATTGGGATGGTGGGGGCTAACTCATGACAAGCCTTATGTGACAAGTGGAAGCAGTTTAAACATTTTCATGAAAGCCACAAGTACTTAATGAAGTACTTGAAGCAAGGAAATGGCAAGGTTTAGGGTTTTTAGAGATAACTATTTTAGAAACATGAAGAATAAATTAAAAAGGAGGCAACTATGAAGGCAGTTGTCTCCTCAGTTAGACCTACCCTGGCCAATTTATCTAAAATTTTAATCTCTCTATACCAGTACTTATTTTCTCCGTTCCCTTTTTAATCCTCCCTTGCTATTTTTTTTAATCTCTCTATACCAGTACTTATTTTCTCCATTCCCACTCCCTTGCTATTTTTTCTCCCTTTCTCTTCTTTAATCATCTGTTTACTCCCATTGTACCTTTGCTCATGTCAATGAACCAATATTGTCTTTTCTACATACCTAGTTGATCATTTAACTCTCCCAGGAGAACGTAAGCTTCAAGAAGGAAGGAATTTGGGTCAATTTTATTCAGGTTCTTAATATGGAGAATAATGTCTGACACATAGTGGGGGCTTAAAAAGTATAAGTTGAATGAATAAATGGATGAAGGTGCTTTTAGTGGAGGAATGGTCAGAGAGGCTGGGGAATAATCCATAGGGCTTGATAATCAAGCATGTCGGGTGAAGGTAAAGCATAAAATTAAGATTTATCTATGATTTGGGGTTGGGAGCTACAGAGTAGAATTCATAAATGCAGAGAGCACAGGAGGAAGAGCATATTTACTGGAGAGGTTGGTCACGATGGTGGAGTGTGCTTGATTTGATATCTGTTGAGCCTAGGGTAACTTCTATGTGATATCCTGGTGAAGGCTTCAGGGAGCAGGTGGATGAAAAGGTCTGCAACCCTCAAGGGAGGCCTGACATGAATGATTGGCAGGAAGAAGAGAACATAGACTGAGGCAAAAAAAAAAAAGAAAAAAAAAAAGAGTCTGAGGATTAAACCCTGAAGACTATTGACATTTAACAGCAAGCAAAGAAAAGTCAGTAAAAGAGTCTGTGAGAATCTGTAGGAAAATGAAGAAATGAGAGGAGGATGTCCTAGAAATAGAAGTAGGAAGGCTCAAGAAGGAGCAAGTGGTCAGTGTCAAACAATAATAGCTGGTTTCACTGTTAGAACAATAATAGTTGATGACATTAATGGGGGTCATTTTATCGTTGAGGAGCTGCCCTGATTGCAATGGTTTGGGGGACTATCTAGGGTCATAGAGAAGTCACAGTGATGGTGTACACGATCTCTACTTTCTCTCTGCTAAAGTTATTGGAAATGCTATCTAATGATAGCTAGACGGCTCATGGGTTGTGAAGTTGGTGCATGAGAGACAGAGACAGAGACAGATATGGAAGGAGATTTGAGCAGGGAGGAGCCAGCTAAGATCCAAAGAGGGAATGATTTATGGAAATTAGATCACTGAAGGGACAGAAGAGGATGGGATCCAAGACATAGGTGGGGAAATGAGCCTTGGAAGGGAGCACTTAATTAATCAGCTATCTATAAACTAGTCATCTCACGTCAGTCAGGATGGAGGATTCATCTTTTTCTTATTTACCATCTCTCATCAGTCATGGTGGAGGATTTATTTTCACAGAAGGAAGGTATCAGAAGTATTCCAAAATTAAGAAGTGAGATCAGTAAACTTTTCTAGACCTCCAACTTATACATAAGAAAGTAATACAAATACCCCTTTTTATTGGGCCACAATATATTTTAAAAAATCATTTGTAGACAAAAATTATAGAAACATGTTATTCATAATTCTGAACCAAGTGAATTTACTACTTTTGTTTTAATTATTTTTGTTCTATCTTATGATTTTGCCCTTGTTTTGGAATTTGGTGAAAAATGTGTTTAAGCTAGATGAATGTTACATTTTATGTTTTTAGAATGAAATCACAGGTTTTAAAAATTAATATTTTTGAATATCTTAAAAAGCTAATTAAATATAAAATGTGCCTTAATTTGAGTGCCCAAAATCCCAAGAGGAGGATGGGGGAGTAGGAATTGTGATATGGCCACCCTTCCTTGAGGTGTATGTTCTCTGTCTCTCTCACTCTCTGTCTCTCTCTGGTGAGTGCATATGCCCTCCAGCAAACTGAGGAAAAGAAAAAAGATTGGGAGTATACATAGCAGAGAATCCACTAATATTTATTGTGTAAAGTGCCAGGCATAGACTCTTGAGAGATGAAGATGGAGAGTTCATACCTGTGAAGGCACGCAGGCTTTTTAAAATTTTATTTTTAATATGTATTTTTTATTTACATTTAATCACAATACGTTGTTACAATGAACAGCATGGTTTTTTCCCAGCACAAATACAGTGCTTATCAGTCACAACAAAGACATTACCATATACATTCTCATCAGCAAATAACTTCATTTTGTGTCAATTAAATATATTGTCTTTTTCCATGTTTCCCTCCCTCTCTTCCCCTATTACCTACCCCAACAACCACTCTCTTACTAGCTCTGCTATCTACAGTTGCTCTCCCTGCTATTATAGCTTCTAATCTTTCAGTTTCTGCTATGAAGTGCAGACATTTGGTATGTATTGAACGGACACATACTATGTCTGTCATGGTCTGGCTTGCTTCACTCAGCATTAAGTCTTCCACATTCATCCATTTTGTTTTAAAGGTCAGGATCTTGTTTATTTTTATGGCTGAGTAATAGTCCATAGAGACATATGCCACATTTTTTAGTCCACTTGTTATTTTTGGACATTTGGGTTGATTCCATGTCCTAGCAATTACAAATAATGCTTCAATAAACATGGATGTGCAAGTGCTTTTCTGACTGAGGATTTTTCCTATGTTGGGGTAAATAAATAAAAGTGGAATTACTGGGTCATATCGTAGTTCTATCTGTAGGTTTCTGAGGAATCTCTATAGCATTCTCCACAGTGGTTGTGCTGGTTTGCATCCCCACCAACAGTATAGAAGAGTTTCCTTGTCACCACAGTCTCGCTAGCACCTGCCATTCTTTATTTTTTAATTTTAACCATTCTGATTGGGGTTGAGTGATATCTCCTTGTGGTTTTGACTTGATTTCCCTTATGATAAGAGATGTTGAGCATGTTTTTGTATACTTTTTGGCCATTTGTGTGTCTTTCTTGGACAGTTATCTATTCAGCTCATTTTCACATCTTTTAATGGGACTGATGATTATTATCATTATTTTTGCTGGTAAGCTGCTTGAGTTTTCTGGTTATTCTAGTTATCAGTCCCTTATCTGGGGCATAGTTTGCAAATATATTCTCCCACTCTGAGGGTTGTCCTCTCACTCTAGTTATTGTTTCTTTTGTGCCACACATGGTTTTGTTTGTTTTAGAACTGGTGACAGCAGGGAGATCATCTGGAGAGTGAGCAAGAGAGAAGGCATAGAGATGCATTAGGAGGTTGTTGCACTAATCCAGGGCTCAAATGTGGACTTCAGCTAAGGGAATGGCATTTAAGATGGGGAGAAATAAACATATTCAAAAGATTAGAAGACAGAATTAGTTGGAAGTTGATGACTCATTGGATGTGGAGGTGACAGAAGAGTCGATGATGACTCAGGCTTCTGCTTTTAAGGATTGTACAAATACTGGTGACATACTCTGAGAGGAAAACAAATACAACATAGTTTGGGGCTTATTCATATTATTAATTTTGGTTTAGATTGACAGTAAAAGGAGTTGAAGTTTAGAAGCACTGAGTTTGAGATGACGCACTCATATGGAGACATGCACTTGAGAGTTGAATACTTGAGTCTGTTTTAGATGAAATCCAGTTAGGGTTCCCTTGCTGTCCTGTCACTTCTTACTGTTAACACTGATTATATCGGGTCACTGGAATAGTCATGATGTCCTTTTCTTGTTTTTTTTTTTTTTTTTTTTCTATACTAAAATGTGTCATGACTTTTCTGATGACCCAATACATGCAGATATTACTAGGAATATGGATAGTGTTTAAGTGCTTACCTGGGTACTGATAGATGATTAAATCTGATTCTGGTTGGAATGAGATTGCTATATTGTATACCTGTGGCAAACTAGTGACCTTCAGCGGAGGTGCATGTGCTGGGAAAATCTTTTCCCCATGCCAGCTTGTATACCTGTGGCAAACTAGTGACCTTCAGTGGAGGTACATGTGCTGGGAAATCTTTTCCCCATGCCAGTGGATGGCAAATAGGACCATTCTGCACAAACTTAGGCAGCTTGGCATTTGCATAGGTGTCTCTCTCACTCACCACCTGTCCCTCCCACCTTAACCTTTATTCTACCAGTTTTTTGTTTTGTTTTCCCTCTCTCTTGGCCATGACCTTCCCTCCTCTACTGTATTCTTGTTTGTCTTTTCATCTCTGTCATTCTTAAAGACAAGAGTGGTTCATTATTGACACATACTGCCTGAACCTCTGTATACTAGAAGGAGATAGTTCTCAAATTGAAGTATGAATCAGAATCACTTGTTAAAACTCAGATTGCTGGAGTTTCTGATTTGGCCCATCTGAACTTGTATTTTTAACAAGGTTTCAGGAAAAGACGTGGTTAGCTCAGAGACTGCATTTGAGAATCCACGTGACCATGTAATAGTTATATTGTCTTTAGTTATGGAATAGAAAACATTTTAGTATCCTCTGAGCATATGAGGTGAGCTGTTCAAGGAAATATAATAGAACACACTGGCTTTCAGGACAGGCTGTGGCTGCTCCTGCATGTCCCTCCCCAACTCCCTTCTCTGCCCCCACACTTTTTCAAAATGCTCTCTTCCTTCTTCGAGAGTTTTTTTTTTTTTTTTTCCCTTTACAGGTTGTAAGTCCTTGTGGGAGAGAGACAGAGGGAGGAGGTGAGAAAGTGTCCCCCAGGGCACATGGCCACACTGTAATTCCTTTTCCTCCATTCTCCCCTTCAGATTTTGGGTATGCACACAGATGCTAGGTGTGTTTCTCAATCTGTCAAGTGTGGAACTAGGACTGTTCAGTTGACCATGTGTGTCAGCTGCATTAATCATTGTGCCGCCAACTGACCCACTACTTTATGGATTCTGGCACATATAGAATTCTAATTTTATAGTTATGTCTTTATATGTTAAAGTCTAATTTATTTTGTTTTGATTTCATTGCTAACGATTCTAAAAATAGGGACCAGCAGTTGGCATAATGGCTATGTCACTGGACTTCCATGTGGTCCACCGCTGTTCAAGTCCCAGACCGGGTAACTTAAACTCACGGCGGGCGCGTATGCGTGCGTGCCCAATATCCCGAGAGGAGAATGGAGGAGAAGGGATTGCGGCATGGCCATACCCCCTGGGGGGTGATTTCTTGCTTTCTATCACTCTGTCTGTCTGTCTCTGTCTTTCTGGCGAGCGCACGTGCCCTATAGCAAAAACCTCTGAAAAAGAAATCTGAAAATAGTTTTGCACTGAAATATAGCTTCTTCATGAATAGAAACTTTATAAGCTTTTTTTGTGGCAAATGGTAGTCCTCCCACCTGAGCCAAGGTTTTGCTTCCAGTGGTTTCAGTTCACCTATCAACTGTGCTTTGAAAATAGATGAGTATATAAATCTAGAAGAAAATTGATTCTGTTTTCTCTTTCTTCTGCTGCTTCTCCCTCTCTCTTTCCTAATCACTCCCACCCCAACTGATGTGGATTCAGAGGTTTATCAAGGAAATATTTCTTCAAAATTACATCATTAGTCAGTAGCAGAGTGGCTATATGTCTGAGAATATTGACTCTAATAGAATATTCTTTCATCCTATAGTTCCTTAAAAATTAAACCATGTGATATAGACAAAATTATTATGCACACAATCTGAGTACTAGAAAAACTATCAAAATGTATTTTTCTTTAATGAATGGTCAGTTTATGTGTTTTATCTCACTAAGGATTTCAAGACACCCACTCTTATCTTCTAAAAAGAGAAATCAATTTGTTGGAAATCACCTCTTTGAAAGAACATTGGGCTGGATGGAATGATGCACTCTGATTTAAGCTCTGGTGGTAACTCGCACAGACAGATTACATGACACACCCTGGAGTCATAGCCCCCTCGCTATAACAACTGCCACGAGTCTATCTGTGCAAACCTCCCAGTGAAAAGTGGGATTTGTTATTGACTGTTTCTCTTTGAAACAATGTTGTCTTTGTGACTTTTTTTTTATGTTGGATCCTCAGGAAAGTCATGAAGTATTTTTCTATGCAAAAATGCATCATGACTTTTCTGACAACCCAATATTTTAAGTTTAGTTTCTTCAATGTTCAATTTATCCCTCCAACTCTCATCTTTTCACAGTTTTACAGCTAGGGAATTTGCATACTTTTTGTTTCTTAGAGAAACACAGAAAATTAGACATAAGAACCTTAATGTAGTATATAAGTTGGTGACTACTTTGGTAAAGGAATTCTCTGTTCTAAATGATTTTTGTCTAACAATGTGCTATTGCATTGACATATATAAAATGAACTCTGTTTAGTATTTACACAGATAGAAATTTAATGTTTAGTTTGTTCATTATTCAGTAAATATGCCTGTCATATCTGTCTTGTTAAGTTCCCTTCCTGTGCTTGACCCTATGAGAGTGGTGTAATTTATGCTGTTTTCTTCATGGCATGGCCATACCCCCTGGGGGGTGATTTCTTGCTTTCTATCACTCTGTCTGTCTGTCTCTGTCTTTCTGGCGAGCGCACGTGCCCTATAGCAAAAACCTCTGAAAAAGAAATCTGAAAATAGTTTTGCACTGAAATATAGCTTCTTCATGAATAGAAACTTTATAAGCTTTTTTTGTGGCAAATGGTAGTCCTCCCACCTGAGCCAAGGTTTTGCTTCCAGTGGTTTCAGTTCACCTATCAACTGTGCTTTGAAAATAGATGAGTATATAAATCTAGAAGAAAATTGATTCTGTTTTCTCTTTCTTCTGCTGCTTCTCCCTCTCTCTTTCCTAATCACTCCCACCCCAACTGATGTGGATTCAGAGGTTTATCAAGGAAATATTTCTTCAAAATTACATCATTAGTCAGTAGCAGAGTGGCTATATGTCTGAGAATATTGACTCTAATAGAATATTCTTTCATCCTATAGTTCCTTAAAAATTAAACCATGTGATATAGACAAAATTATTATGCACACAATCTGAGTACTAGAAAAACTATCAAAATGTATTTTTCTTTAATGAATGGTCAGTTTATGTGTTTTATCTCACTAAGGATTTCAAGACACCCACTCTTATCTTCTAAAAAGAGAAATCAATTTGTTGGAAATCACCTCTTTGAAAGAACATTGGGCTGGATGGAATGATGCACTCTGATTTAAGCTCTGGTGGTAACTCGCACAGACAGATTACATGACACACCCTGGAGTCATAGCCCCCTCGCTATAACAACTGCCACGAGTCTATCTGTGCAAACCTCCCAGTGAAAAGTGGGATTTGTTATTGACTGTTTCTCTTTGAAACAATGTTGTCTTTGTGACTTTTTTTTTATGTTGGATCCTCAGGAAAGTCATGAAGTATTTTTCTATGCAAAAATGCATCATGACTTTTCTGACAACCCAATATTTTAAGTTTAGTTTCTTCAATGTTCAATTTATCCCTCCAACTCTCATCTTTTCACAGTTTTACAGCTAGGGAATTTGCATACTTTTTGTTTCTTAGAGAAACACAGAAAATTAGACATAAGAACCTTAATGTAGTATATAAGTTGGTGACTACTTTGGTAAAGGAATTCTCTGTTCTAAATGATTTTTGTCTAACAATGTGCTATTGCATTGACATATATAAAATGAACTCTGTTTAGTATTTACACAGATAGAAATTTAATGTTTAGTTTGTTCATTATTCAGTAAATATGCCTGTCATATCTGTCTTGTTAAGTTCCCTTCCTGTGCTTGACCCTATGAGAGTGGTGTAATTTATGCTGTTTTCTTCGTGGGGTTCTTCATTTGATGGAGGGATTACGGTGATCATAGCTGTTAACAGTTGTGAGAGAACTCTCTTAGTATCTAGATGCTGGGAGAGCATGGGATATTTTGAGAAAATGTCTAACAAAATTTAGCTTGCCTAGGATAAAGAGTATATTGGGACTAACAGATGGTGTAATGATTATGTCGCTGGACTCCCAAATAATTGACTGTGGTTTGAGTGCTGGACATGGATGCTTAAAACTCATGCTGGGCACGCGTGTGTGTATGCCCAAGATCCCGAGAGGAGAATAGAGGAGAAGGGATTGTGGTGTGGCCATGCCCTCTACAGGGTGATTTCTCACTTTCTGTCTGTCTCTACAGTGAACACACATGCCCTATGGTAAAAATCACTTTTTAATTTTTTTTAGAAAAGTTTTTGCTATGGGGCATGTGTGCTCGCCAGACAGACAGAGACAGAGAGACAAAGTGAGAAATCACCCCCCCTCCCAGGGGGATGGCCATGCCACAATCCCTTCTCCTCCATTCTCCTCTTGGGATCTTGGGCATGCTCACACACGCGCCCGGCTTGAGTTTAAGCCACCGGATCCAGGACTCGAACCACAGTCAACTATGTGGGAGTTCAGTGACATAGCCATTACGCCAACTGCTGGTCCCCCAAAATCACTTTTAATGATAAAGAAGAGTGTATATAGAGGTGAGGCTTTGAAGTGGGAGGGAGGTCTAGCAAGAAGGATTTCAAAATTTAGGATTTGAACTTGATTCTGGAAGGGAACAGGAGCCACTAAAGAAAATGAAAGCAGGAAAATCACATGATACATTTGTGTTATTAAAAGTCATAGTGTAAGGAACCAGCAGTTAGGGTAATGGCTATGTCGCTGGACTCCCACCTAGTCGACCACGGTTCGCATCCTGGACCCGGTGGCTTAAAACCCATGCCGGGCGCGTGTGCATGTGTGCCCAAGATCCCGAGAGGAGAATGGAGGAGAAGGGATTGTGGCGTGGCCATCCCCTCTGGGGGGAGATTTCTCGCTTTCTTTCTGTCTCTGTCTGTCTGGCGAGCACACGTGCCATATAGTGAAAAACCTCTCAAAAAAAAAAAAAAGTCATAGTGTACTCTCCAGGGCTGTAGTAGAGCAGCTGAGTTTCATCGTTGTGATCTGTAACACACTGTGGCTAAAGCATAAGGGATTTAAATAGGCCGGATCAGGGATATGCTTAACATTTTCAATAAGAGTGATTCACCTGCACACTGCACTGCTTTACAAGCTGGCCTACAGAAGCAATGTAGTAAGTGCTTGTGGTGAGATATAGACTCTGTTTCAATTTTATTATATAACCAACTGTGGAAAACTCAAAGGGCATTTTATCCTTTTTGGCCTAGAAGACAGACTCTATCAAATAAATATCTTAAGAGATAAATAAAGATGTTCTTTCTAGCAAGCATGGCTATGTGCTTTCTAATGTTCTTTGTAAAATATTAGGTTGTAGGAAAATTATGATATATTTTTCTATACTTTTTAATGCAAAAAGTCAACATGACTTTCCCAACAACCCAGTAATTTACTTTTGTTTTTAATGCCAGTATTAATAGTTGGGAAATTAAAAAAAAAACAAACTGTCCTGTTATTTAATGTAGAAAAAGCTTTTTTTATCCTTACTTCTTTCATGAGAATGAGAGACCAAGTCAGGGATGGGGAAAGAAAGAGAAAGATAAGCACTCCCTGTGAGGTCTAATGCTATGGCCACTCCACCCCTAGGCTTCTCAGTCAGCCAGGATCACTGGTGCACAAACCCAGCATGTTCGAGTTGTGCAAGGAATTGCACCTGCAGTCTTTCATGGGGATCTCGCATCACTTGAGGGACGCATTACTGCTGTGCCACTGAGCTACCCTACTCGAGGAAACCTTACTGGTCATGCTTATTTTGACATTTCTTATGGGCTTGGTATTGAATAAGTCTATATTTCAGTATGAAGCCAAGTTAGGCGAAATCATTCCATTTTAAGGATAGAGGTTGCCTTGTATGCTTTTTTCCTTTGAGCAAATAGAGCATCTACTTCATCCTGTAGTGCTTTCCTCTACACCTATTTTATTTTATTTATTTAATTTAATTTCTCGAGGAAACCTTACTGGTCATGCTTATTTTGACATTTCTTATGGGCTTGGTATTGAATAAGTCTATATTTCAGTATGAAGCCAAGTTAGGCGAAATCATTCCATTTTAAGGATAGAGGTTGCCTTGTATGCTTTTTTCCTTTAAGCAAATAGAGCATCTACTTCATGCTGTAGTGCTTTCCTCTACACCTATTTTATTTTATTTATTTTATTTTATTTTATTTTTGCTCCAGTTTTTTGAGAAATGTAGTAGTATTCCCACTCACAAGAGCTGGTACAGGCATTCTAAAAAGTTCACTGACTAGTCCGAAGGATGGCTGTTCTTGTGTGGCATAGCTGAGATGTTTTATCTACTTTTATCATGAAACTAGCTCTCCAGTTGTGATAAAGCCATCTTCACAAACAGAGCTGATTACAGATATCAAATCATAGGATTAGACATAAATATCATGCCAGTTTTAGCCAAAACACATGGTTTGTTAAAAAGCATTCTTCTTTCCTTCCAACCAGCTCCTTCATTGATGTCATTCTATAGAAAGCAAGAAATGAAAAACTTACCAAAATAAGATGAATTTTTAAGAATTCATCTTAAAATAAATTTTAAATTTTAAATAAATTTTTAAATTTTTCTCATAGGGCATGTGTGTTCACTAGAGAGATAGAGAGAGACAGAGAAAAATTGAGAAGTCGCCCCCCACCCCTTGTAGTGGGGATGGCCATGCTACAGTCCTCCTCCATTCTCCATTTTTGAGCATGCATGCACATGTGCCCGGTGTGATTTCCAAGTTTCCAGGGCTGAACCTTGAAATGCAGTCAGCCGTGTGGAAATCCAGGGCTTTCACCACCGCACCGCCTGCAGTCCCAAAATAGAATGAGCTGGCCCAAAAATAAAGATGAAATTTTTGCCTATTGACAACTAATTGGAAGTTGTCTTTATTGATTTATCAATGTAGTATAAAAAATACTGAAGTAATATTGCTCTCATGTGGAAATAAATGCTGGCATCCTCATACTCATCTGGTATTTGTCCTGTATACGCAGTCAGATGGAACATGTAAGACGTCACTTGGTTCCTCATGCTTAAATGCTACCTTGGTGCTTCCAAAATGAAATCCTTTCCTTTTTCCTTCATTTAAGACACCCGTGGATTTCATGCATTCTCCGGCCCAAGTATCCGTATACTGTGACCTTAGGGTAAAATCAGGCCTTAGATCTTTTAGTTGTTGAGCTCATAGCTCAGTGCTTACTGGGAGACAAATCCCACATGGCTGACCACGGTTCAAATCTCAGCTTGGGAGGCTTGAAAAAAATATGCTGGACATTTGTGTATGCAGGCCCCAAATCATAACAGGATGGAGACAGGAAGGAGAAGGGATTGTCATGACCACATCACATTGAAAGGTACTTATTCCTTTCGTCATCCCATCTGTTCTATCTCTTTCTGGTCAGTGTACATGCTCTCTGATAATAAAAAAATAATAAATAAGGGCCAGTAGGTGGCAAAGAGGTTACATTGCTGGACTCCCACATGGTCAACCATTGTTTGAGTCCCAGTCCCAGTGACTTGAAACTCATGCTGGGTGCATGTGACTGCATGCCCAATATCCTGGGAGGAGAATGGAGAAGAAGGGATTGCTGTGTGGCCATTGCCCCCTGGGGGGGTGATTTCTCACTTTCCCTCCCATTGTCTCTGTCTCTTTCTCTCTCCAGCAAGTACACATGCCCTAAGGCAAAAACTTCTAAAATTAATTAACTAATTATAAATAAATAAATGGCTTTCAGATTTTTTTCAGTGGTTGGGGGGTAAAAAAAGGACATTATTTTGTAAACACATGAAAATGATTTCATGTTCATAAAGTTTTATCAGCAAACAGCTATGCTTACTTTTTGTACTGGCTGTGACTCTTTTTATGCGATGGCTGAGATGAGTAATTTGGACAGACTGCATTATCTGTATAGTGTACAGCCTCGAATATTTGCTGTTCTTTAAGAGTTTGCTGACTTCTGCTCCGGCTTATTTGGAGTGTGAGGGAATTAAAATTGCTGTTCTTTAAGAGTTTTCTGACTTCTGCTCTGGCTTATTTGGAGTGTGAGGGAATTAAGAGATTCTTCTTGTTTTCTTAGGATGGGGGTTGAGTGAAGGGCAAGACATATATTAGTTAACATATTTTTCCATTGAGTTGGGTGGAGAGGGTTGCATTTTTCTGACATTTGGAAAAATCCAACTAAGGCTCAGTTTTGAATTTTACTAAACTGTTCTGGTTCCACCTTAATTTGAAAGAGTCACAGGTTATCAGAAAAAGAAAAGCGCATGGAGCCAGCATAAGGACAGATCTGCTACTGGTAGGCATTTAAAGTCTGATAAGAGATATTCATTTGGTTTATAATTTAAAAATCCTATTTTAATTGCTATTCCATTCCTTTCTTGTTTTGAGGCAGATGTCCTCCTCCCAACTCCCTTAAATGGAAAAAAAATAATCTTTTTAAGCACCGAGTGTTCTATTCCCAGCACATGTGTGTAAGTTTTTCTTTTATTTTTGTTTAAATTTCTTTTATACATTTATACATTCAATCACATATGTCACTTAGCTTGCACAGTGAATATTGCAGCATGTATACATTTCTCACCAGTGCAGTTGAGAATGCTATACTCATGGGACCAGCAGTTAGCATAATGGCTATGTCACTGAACTCCCATGTAGTCAACCACGGTTCAAGTCCTGGACCCACCCAGTGGCTTAGAACTCACACCAGGCACATGTGCGTGTGTGCCCAAGATCCCGAGAGGAGAATGGAGGAGAAGGGTTTGCGGTATGGCCATCCCCCCCTGGGGGTGATTTCTTGCTTTCTGTCTGTCTCTCTGGCAAGTGCACGTGCCCTATAGCAAAAACCTCTCAAAAAAAAAAAAAAAAGAATACACATTATCTTCAACAGATAATAACCTTTAATTTCTCATTTTGAGAATGATTTCAAATATGCATCCCTTGAATATATGAGAAATGAAGCCAATGTTTTTATGGTTATGTATATTTGATAAGTATTTGACCACGTGATTTTACATAAGCCTCAATGTTTCTTGGTGTGGATAGGTGAGATACACTATTTGAACATTCAAATATTACTGTGAGGCTACCAGCATAAGCACAAGTTCGAGTTTGGATGTTTGTTTGGTTTTGGTTTTAATAGACTGATGCATCTTTTTAAAAATGAATAGAGGGGGAAAAAGATTTTTGACAGCAGTATAGCCTCAGAAGTTGAGGCATTTAAGGTTGAACACTAGGTATCTGAAAAAAAAAAAAATCTAAATTTCTGGATGGAGTCCATTCATCCTACCTAACTGCAGCTTGAAGATGAAAAGTACTAGCTAGACTGGGACTTGACTGTATGATTTGAGTAAGTTTGATATTTTCTCCTGCTATCTGATGCTGAAGGGAGTAGGTCATAGGGAGGATGTGATTTCTGCCACTACTCCCAAGGTCAACATCATCTTTAGATCTGTTTCTAACTGCTGGTTCCTAATGGCCGAAGCACATGACTTTTCATCTAGTTGCTCAACAAATTATTGTAGAGTAGCCTTTCCATACACATACCTTTTCTGCAGAGTATACATTCCAACACCCCCAGTGGATGTCTGAAGCATGGATAGTGTAGAACCATGTTTATGTGTAGGACACACACACACACACACACACAGTTTTTTGAACTTGATAACTGAGATGGCTCCTAACTGACTAATGGATGGGAGGTACATCCAGTGAAGATGCATTAGACAATGGGATGATGCATGTCCCAGGAAAGGAATGGCAAGAGATTGCATCACACTACATGGAATGGCCTATGATTAAAAACCTACCAGTTCTTTATTTCTAGTATTTTCCATTTAGTAGGTGACTACTGATGACCCAGGATAACTGAAACCATGGAAAGTGACACTGCAGATAAAGAGGGACTGCTGTGTTCACTTCGTTTAGCTGAGTGACCTAAACAAGGGCAAATCTACATTTGCTATGGATAGTACCTCTGAAACATCCCCTTCATTTGAGAGCGACTCCTCTATCCTCTGAGAGAATGAGGCTGCCTCCTTTTCTGTTGATGAGAGTGGGAAGGCAAAAGGGGTTTTACCGATTTGCCCACAATCACACAAAAGTAAGTTAGCCAAGATTCTAACCTCAAATCTGCTAGCCACTGTACCAAGTAGCTGTTGTATTCACCACATAGCCTCTGTTTCCTGCCTCTGGCTTTTATTCTAGTATTCTGTTCTTCATTTGACATAGTTGAATGTCATCCTACGCTAACTATTTTAACTAATAAAGACAATCTTGGCTCATACAGAATCGTACACGATAGTCCACCCTAGCGCTTCTGTTCACGTAACAGTCCTGGCCTTCTGCATCATAACTCAGGCATGAAACTTGAGTCCTGAAACCTCTGAATCTCTCCTTCATTTACTTTAGGTTGTAAAACAATGACATTTCTAACGAGTTATGTGTAATTAGACTATGCTATAAAAGTAATTTTAGCTTTCAGGTTATAATTTTTAACCCATCTGTACTCTGAAAGGATTACTGCAATAGTATGAACTGGAAATGCAGGATTTTTGGAACAGAAAGTTTAAAAATTTTATTCAGAGATTTTTTTTAAGAATCATTTTTAATTTAACATGATGGGCGGGGGGAGAAGAGAAGAGAGGAGAAAGAGAGAGCGAGCGAGAGCAAGAAAGCGAGAAAGCAAGAAAGCAAGCTGGCAGGTCCAGGATTAGAGCCCTGCTGCCCCCTCACCCCTTTCCCATTTAGGGATATTTATAATCCATTGCAAGTTTTGAAAATGTGAAATAGTAGTATTCGAAGTTGTTAGAGAAGCTTAAAAACATTTAAACCATTTTAAGAAACTTCTCATAAAGTTGGACACTCTAGTATGTTGCATGTGAAAAACTGCTAAAAGTCTAATTTTAAATGTTTTCGGGAACACCCGTTCCTTTCATTTCCATTCACGTTTTAGCATAAGTACAGAATCCTCGGTGGTTCCCGAGGTTTGCTTGATGTTCTTTGAGCCTCATGACTGCAGCCTGAGGACTTAGCATCCCTTGTGTGACGGTGAGGCAGTGATTGGCGCATTTTGAGTAGAGATTCTGGTTTGAACTGAAGCACCGTTGAAGGGAAATAAGCAGTCAGTTCCTCCTGTGTGCTAAGGAAGTCTGAAGCCCACACCCCTGGCGAACTTCAGGAAATAGGAGGGCTGGAGCGGCACAGCTGTAAAAGGAAACGCATTGCAACCTTTATGGAGGGTTCCAGGTTCCTCTCCGTAGACCTTCCAAGTACCCTGGGCACACTCGTGCCTGTGATCTGAGGCTGGCTGAGGCTAAGGGGTGAATCATGGCGTCAGAACCCCATGGTGGGTGCTGTTTCTCTCCCTTTGTCTCTCTCTCTCTCTGGTTCTGTCTTTCTCACTCATGGGAGAATGAATTCATTAAATCGTAAAAAAAAAAAAAATAAAGAAGTAGGAGAAAAATGAATACTTCAGTGTATGTCTGAGGTTTTGTCCACCTCACTTATTTCTTCCCTTTCTTGAATAATTGATTACAATATAAAGAATTACATTTTCACAGTTGGGTTTAACAAATGGTCATCTTCCTGTGCTTTTAATCTAAGACATTTGTTTCCTCGTGAATAGGATGAGACATGCCAAAACATCCAAACAGGAGATAGTACTTGTCATGTAAATTTAGATGGGAAGATAAATAAAACAAACTGTCAGTGTGCCAAGTGCCCAGAGAGGGCTGTGGGACCAAAGAAAGAAAGGTTGATTGTGTAATCTTCAGTTTCCCTAGTTTTCATTTTTTTGCCACTCAGTTTGTCTGTTCTATTGATTCATTCATTCCCTTCCCTCTGTTAACCTCTGAGTGTTGAGTCTCCCTTGGGTAAATTCACCTAGTTGTCCACTTGAGTGTCTTTGTGTTTAGCAGACTGAAGGCCCTCAGGTGTAGGAACTTTGCTTTTCACCTGTACTTCTAGGTATCTGTCTGCATGCTGGCCTCCAGGGGCTTTTTACATGTCTAAATGAGGAATCATTTTTGTTGTGTTGCTTTTGTGCTCAGGAATCTATGGGAACCACTTGTTACTAGTCAAACTAAGCTTCTAATCTTGACTCTTGTTTCATTTTTTATTAGATTTACGATTTACATTCTTTTTTTTTTTTTTTTGGAGAGATTTTCACTGTAGGGCGCGTGCGCTCTCCAGACAGACAGAGAGAGACATAGAGACAGAAAGCGAGAAATCACCCCCCAGGGGGGATGGTCACGCCGCAATCCCTTCTCCTCCATTCTCCTCTCGGGATCTTGGGCATGCACGCACACGCGCCCGGCGTGAGTTTTTTAAGCCACCGGGTTCGGGACACGAACCGCGGTCGACTACGTGGGAATCCAGCGACATAACCATTACGCTAACCGCTGGTTCCCACGATTTACATTCTTAAAAAGCACTTAAGGAACACAATTTATAATCTGCCCCCACAAGTAAGCCCGGGTGATCATCTCCACCATGTAACCACCACTTCATTCACGCCGACCTCACTGAGTCCCTCCCACGCCATGTGCATTTCTCCATTGCCTTGTTATTTAGTGTGGCCACCCTTGCTACGTCTCTGACTTGACCTGTCTCTCTGAAACATGCTCAATTGAGGTCCATCTTTCATAGCATGTATCACTGATCATACTTTGATCCTTACATTCTTTAATTATTTTCAGGTGATTCTTCCAGTATGATGTACAGCTCTTTGCTGCAAGTAGGGATTTAAAAAAAAAAAAAAAGAAATGAGAGCTTTTTACAGTGCGTGTGCCAGCCATCTCATACTAAGTACTCAAATATTACAGAAATTTAAAAATTTTATTTCAAGTCCTTATATACATTCAGTCATGTCATGTAGTTTGCAAAGTGAATATTCCAACATGTTTACATTTCTCCCCAGTCCAGTCGATAATACTATAACGTTATCTTCAATAGATAATAGAAATGGTTTAAAAATATTATTCGTGTGTGTTCACTTGGCAAGCGTTATATGTCCAGCCTTGTGCTAGGAATAGGGAAGTCGTAGATTGGAAAAAAAAAAAAAAAGAACTTTATTGGCAGGCAGGAAGGGATCTCCTTTCTGTGCCTCCAGCGTACCAGCACACAACTCTAATGCCTCCTCTTACGTTGTGATGCCCTGCTAGTGCCAGTGGACCTCTTCTTTGGCTTTAGCACCTCTAGAATAAGGAGGGGGCATTACAGTTTTATGTTCTCAGAGCTGGCATTGAAGCTTGCACATCCTAGGGTCTTTGGAATGTTTGAGATGGACCACTGGGTTGGGGTACGGTGTAATGTGAAAAATGTTCCATTACAGTCTATATGGGGTCCTGAGGACAAAGTGGGGGAGCACTCAGCCTATTTTTCTATTTCTTGGTCAGAGTATGCCCTTCTTGCCAAATGATAACCTCATCATATCGGGGGGGGGGGGGATGCAGCCTCATTTGGATAATACTTTTACTTAAACCAGTCCTTATTTGGTGGATTACATTTTTGAGTTGGAACTATAATTTAGAAGCATGTCAGTTGGCTAAACAAGGCTCTTCTGTGTCTAAACAAGGACTTAAAGGCCATGTTTTTACAGAAAGGGTGAATCTATTGAACAATTCTACTGGTGTCTGAATGGTAGTTAGCGCATTTGTTGATAGAATCTATGTAGAGATTTCTCTAAACTGTATGTAAGATACTGTTAACACAGTGGCCTTTTCTGGGGAGGAGGCCTAATGTGCCATTCAGATGAAAAAGAGGATTTCTACATTTTCCTTTGAGCTTTCAGTACTATTTCAACTTTTTATTCATGATGACAGTGTTTTACTTTAAACATGAGTTCATAGAATTGATGTGAATTCTAATTAAGAGTAACCACCTTAAGTAAGTTTTTGGGAAGTGACTCTAGGGTCAGGGAGAAAGTTAGGACTGTCAGATCTTGCAAGCATGTTTCTTCCAAAGTGGAAGAGGTGTATCCCTGTGAAATGATTGAACAGGCAGGGGATTTTCGGTGGAGCAGATGAGAAAAAGTTTTCATGTGCCGATGCATGGTCAGAAGGCCCAGGGCCCACAGATGGAATGATGGACTCTCACTGGGCTCTCACATAGTTGCCTACTGTTCGAGTCCTAGACCCAGTGGCTTAAAATAAACTACACTGGGTGCATGTGGATGAGTGTCCAAAATCCTGAGAGGAGAAGGAATTGTGGCGTGACCATCCCCTCTAGGGGGTGATTTCTCGCTTTCTGTCTCTCCTGTTTCTGTTTCTCGGCAAGCGCATGCGACCTATAGCAAAAATGTCTTTAAAAAAAAAAAAAAAAGGCTCCTGGGATAGGTAGTTTTTGCAGATACTACCTTTCAAAGGCCTTGGGTCCATGGATGTTGGTATTTAGATCAGTTCTGTCAGCCCAGGCCAGGCTACTGAGTGATGGGCCACCCGAGTTGATTTTATGTTGTGTCACAGAACAGTGGACACCAGGAGTGCCAGCAGATTGTAAATATTAGTACCTGGCTCTGATGGAAGATTTTTTAAAAAATGCTTTCTAGCATAGACAGTGTTTTTATTTATTTATTTTTTCCTTATGGTTTGAGTGAAGAAAAACACCATTGACTGTATGATAATAAACGATATTGGGAAGGAATGGTTAAGGGAATGAATATTTTGAAGATTACAGTAGGATCAGCATTGTTAATAAGGGATATAATTTCATGCACCCAAATCTGAAAATGCTTGGATGTGATAATATTCCTTTTCCTTGTCTGTCAAAATCAAAAGGGCTTATTTTGTAATACTAATATAGTGGACATTTTGGGGGGCAAACTTAAATAGATCACTTACATATATTATAATCTTTCCCACTATACTTTTGTTAGATAAATATTGGGTGGTTGGAAAAGTCATGTGCATTTTTGCATAGAAAACCATAGAAAAAATATGTCATGACTTTTTCAACCATTCAATAAAAGATTTCTGTATATATTGTTTTAAATGTATTTCAAAATTCTACCACCCTTCTTCAAATTAACTATGCTAAGCAACTTCATTCACAGCAACATATACATGCATAATTTTAATATGTTATACTATACTTACCTTGCAACTTGCTTTTTAACCTAATAATAGATGTTAGAACTTTTTCTGGGCCAGGGAACAGCAGATGGCATAGCAGTTATATTGTTGGACTCCCACATGGCCGAAGGCAGTTCGAGTCCCATACCCGGTGGCTTAAAAAATGCCAGGCATGTGTGCATGTATGCTCAAGATCCCTGGAAGAGAAGGGATTGAGGCATGGCCATCTTCCTGGGGGTGCAGTGATTTCTCACTTTCCCTTTTACTGTCTCTGTCTCTCTCTCTCTGGTGAGCTTGAGCTCATGAGCCCTAAAGCAAAAACCTCTACAAAAAGAAAAAAAAAAAACCACTTCTTCTGGGCCATTAATTATAATTCATCTTATACGTTGTAATGGCTTTAGTCATCTACAATTTTTTTTTTTTATTGCCAAGGAAGTATATGTACAGAAAAAAAAAAAACCACTTCTTCTGGGCCATTAATTATAATTCATCTTATACGTTGTAATGGCTTTAGTTATCTACAATTTTTTTTTTTTTTTTTATTGCTAAGGAAGTACTTGTCAGACAAACAGAGGGAGAAAACACCCCTGAATAGGGAGTGGTCAGGCCACAATCCTATCTCCTCTCTTTCTCCATTCTGTCAGGATTTGGGACTTGTGATTCAAGCCACAGAGGCTAGGATTCAAATAGTGGTTACCATGTGAGATCTGGCCCCCTTAACTACTGGGCTATGGGGTCAGCATAGTTTTTACAATTTGAATGCATCATATTTTCATTGTACTTAGGTTTGAGGACAAATCACTAGACTTTGTTCAAGCGGAATGTATGCCTAAAGAAATCCTAAGGGATTTTATAGAGAATGGGAGGTATTTAAGATATTTTGTATTCTATGAACTGGTATCAGGAGCATGAAATGAAATAAGGAAATAGAGCTTCAAAGAATAATGAAGATCTGCAAAAGGCTTTGTCAGATAAGTTCTAAATTATTATTGCTATAGTGTTTGGGTCAAAGTATTTTTGGGACAAATCATATTTAAAGAAAGATCAGACCTTGTAGATAGCAGTGGATTTATAAAATATATATCCTTGTTTATTTTTTAAAAACATCAATGCTTTGTTCTCTTTACTGATTAGTTCTGTTTTATCCTTTGAAATGCTTACCATTATTTTTGGGAAAATAAATTCCGTAGCGGGAAGGGCTGCTTGCTTTTTCAAAAATATATAACAAGAAAACCAACAATTTGTGGACATTTTGGTCATGTACTTTGACCATGATTAAGAGGCTACTGACCAGTTCGAGACCACTGTTTTATTAAAATATAGGTTACCACATTGAAGACTATAAATAGGCCTTTTATTGGTTGAAAAACTGTTGTTCTGTGCCCATCATTTTCCTCCCCTCACCAGAAAGTTCATAGTGTCATTGGCTCACACATTGTGTTTTGCTCACACATTGTTGGTGTTTGGGTTGTGAATATGGCAACACTTTAGAAGATGAGTCAGCTGTTTCGTGGTGGTTATTTAATACTTAAAATTCTTTTTATAGGTCTAGAAACTCATTATTTATAAAATAATCTATTTTACTGAATTTTTGGCCTTCGACCTCATTCTACTTTGTGGTATAATTTTCAAAATGTTAATACTCAGTGATTTCACATTCAGTTGTACTTTTTTTTTTTTTTTAACCCATTATCATTTTGCTTGAGCAGCTTCATCTTTTAAAGCTTTTTGAAACCCTTAAGGCATTAAATACAGTGCTGGAAGCTTGTTAAATAAATACGTGTGACACCACAGTTTTCATAGTGCTTTATATGGGTTTACTCGCCATCAGTTAAATCTGTTACAAATAACACTTTTAATTGTTGAAAACCTGATGTTTTGTGAACCAATCCTCCAAACTTCTTGTCCTTTCCTCTACTTGGAGAATAGTTTAGAATATATTTATCATCACCTGGTCATGCCATGGAGCCCCTAGTCCAGATATTACTGGCTTATGAGGAACTCTGACCTAGAATACAAGCCTATACATTATTGCTTCTTTTTAGACATTAATGTATGTGATCTAGTAGGAAAAAAATAATGTTGGTAGTTCACTGTGCTTCTAGTTGTAGACTATGTTTTATGAGTCAACCAATTAACCTATGTGTTACCACTTTTATGATAGTCTTGGAAGGTCAGTGAGATCCTTTTTTTATGAAAGAAGAAATAGAAGCTACGAGAGGCATGTAGTTGTCTGAAGTCTTAGAGCTGTTAAGGGTAGAACTGCTATTCAAACCCAGTCTACCAGACCTGAAAGCACTTCTGTTTCCCAAACTGCTCCTAGTAGACTTTAGTTAGCAAATGATAGAGAAAAGAGAGTGGCTGGAAAAGGAGGTAGATGATTTGAGGGGCTCTCTGAACCAACTCAGCCACTTCTAGTCTAGCTATATGACTTTCTCTCCTTTTTATCCCTCATTTGCAAAGCAGGGATTCTAAATCTTAAGATAACTGTGAATATTCAGTGAAAATGTATGAAAAGTCTTTGACACCTTCGTAGGTCTTCAACAAAATGACCGAAACTGCCCATCCCCCATCCCATGCAGGTCATGTCACCATTTTGTGAAAGTAGTTGCCCACATTGACCCAAGTCCTAGATGATAGACCATGGATTTTAAGACATCTTCAGAATTAAAATTTGTAACTTATTTATTATCCCCAAAGGGAAGATACTGGTTACAATGTTTCCATCGTGTTTTTCATTGCAACTCTTTTGAAGGGCTGAACAGATTTCAGTCCCGAAAGCAATGTAATTTGTAGTAGGGGTGTTTTCTTTTTATTTTTAATCATTTGTTTTAATCCCATTTGAAGTCACAAACATTTCTGAAGTGTCTCATGCTGCTTAGGGCCCTGGGCTGTCCTTCTGTCTTAGCTTATTGATGTGGTGAGCTGTTAGAAGAGGTAGGAATAATTGAAAATGAAACAGCATTAGGAAACAAGTGAGTTGTACGCATATTTCTCTGACCACTAGAATTTCGATTGGGCTAATCATTGAGTTTGTATAAATTTTATTTGTGAAGCAAGTACATTTCTTTGACTGATGCTTTCTCTTTTTCTCTTTAAAATTGTTTTTAGGATGCAGAATAGAAAACTGTGATTCCTGCTTTAGCAAAGATTTTTGTACCAAGTGCAAAGTAGGTTTTTACTTGCATAGAGGCCGTTGCTTTGATGCATGTCCAGATGGTTTTGCACCATTAGATGAAACCATGGAATGTGTGGGTGAGTAGTTTTTAATGTAACTCTCAAATGGCAACTTTTATTTTAACCCTGTTTCTTAAAAATATGCATGTTGGATATATTCGACCTAAAAACAAATGAGCTTTTCTGTCAAAAGTAAAGCTTAAATTCTTTACTGACCTTCTGAATTCTTTAAGGTGTCATTATGATGAGTAGTCTCATATATCTTGCTACAAAATTTGCTAGCTGTATATTGCTGAGCAAGTGAAGTAGCACAGCTACTTCAGTGTGCTGAAAAAATGTGTTTATCATCTATGTAACATATCCTTTTTTTATTAATACCTTTTTAGTAACTATTTGAGAAAAACATTTATTTAGAAGAAAAAGCAACATTTTAAGGAGGACCATGTCAGAAAACTGTTATTGTGTGTTTCCTATGTGTATTAAGCATGGAGCTTTCTGCTTCATAATTTGCGGGGAGGAAAAAAAACAAACAAACAGAAAACAAATATATTTTGTGCCAAATACGTTTTATTGATGGTTGACTGAATGTTGCAAAATATATTAAAACATTTATACTTACTAAATTTAGATACCTAGAATGCATGCTTTAATATACACCTGTGTATTTTGTGTACATTCATTATTTGTGAAAAATAATCTGGAATACACATTTTACAAGTTTTAGATTTTTTTAGTATCTGCAAAATACTTTGGAATTTTTATACCACTGATTAAAAGGGAAAGATCTGTCAGTTGCTACATTTCGTGAATGCCTGAATCTAATCCTGGATATAATGACATGTTCCCCCCCCCCCCCTCACCCTGGTATTATTTGGCATGCTATAAATCTGGTATGACATGTAATAGAGCTATCTATTATATATTAGACTTTTTATTCCTTAAGATGGGGAGATAAATTTGACAACTTTTTTATTCTTCAGAAATGTTGCTGAAATAGTGTGTAATTATATATTTGGACACTTAAAGAGCAGAATACGATTAAGTGAGAGGTTTTTGAAGAAATGTATACACTTAAGTTCCTATTTTAGTGTGAGCTAATGCATTCATACAGGCGAAACTCCATTAAAAATAAGAGTCACTGTAAGAGCAGATGCAGAACATTGAATTTGTTTTTGAGAGGGAAGACCCACACCCATTACAAATGTCAGTGGAAACATTTATGACATCTTTTACTATAAACATATTACAAGTAGAGTTCTGTGCATTCCTCCAAATAAAAATATCAAATGGCTTTGAAAACTCTCTGAATAGTTTAGCCGTGATGCCTGCTGAGATTTAGAATGCTGTAACAGTAATTGTGTGTGCGTCTCTAGTTCTGAGTCCTTCTTCATGAATATGAAGGGGCTTTTCAATGGTGAAGAGAAGGTCTAAGTTTGCATATTTTCATCCTTTCACTAACTCCCTCCCAACCTCCCCAGAGGAGGTAAATCCCTATTCCATGACAGAAATTTAAGAAAGGGGATGCTATAACCTTTTACATATCTAGGAAAAGCATATCTTTTCAGACTTCTGATCGTTTGCTTACTTTTCAAACGATAGTAATGTACAACATCAATTTAGGAAATAAGCAATACATACACTATAGTTTCCAGACACCTGTTGAAAGAACATCGAGAGAATCAGAAAATGCAAAACAAGCTTCACGTACTTTTTATTTTTTTTTTTTAAGGTCAGGGAGGCATTTAGAATAAACCTGTAACTGTTGTCCTCAGTCATGGTATAAAAATAGTGTCATTTTCTTTAGGTTTGAGCTGTTTAATCTTTTAAAAATTGTCCATTTTAAAAGTGTCATAGACCTGATCTTTAGTCTTCTTTCAAAAAATGAACTAAAGAAAATGGAAAGTGACAGCTTTTAATTACTTATGTGATATTTGTTGTAGATGTAAGTTTGCTATGGTTCAAAGAATTAAAGATTCCAAAAAAGCGAGTATAGGTCTTTGTGGGCTATAAAACTTAATTTTTGATGTCTAAGATGGGGGGGGAGTGGAGAGTCACTGCTACATAAATTGGGCAGCAGCAGAGGAATAGATACCAAATTGATGTCTTTGTATTTTTAAAAAATCTTTATTAGAAGGATGTGAAGTTGGTCACTGGAGCGAATGGGGAACTTGTAGCAGAAATAATCGCACATGTGGATTTAAATGGGGTCTGGAAACCAGAACACGGCAAATCGTTAAAAAGCCAGCAAAAGACACCATACCGTGTCCAACCATCGCTGAGTCCAGGAGGTGTAAGATGGCCATGCGGCATTGTCCAGGAGGTAGGTTTGAATAATTACCATCCTGTGCTGTGTGCTTTTCCGAGTTCTCCCCCTCTCTCGCCCCCCTCCCTCGCCCCTCTCCCTACCAATGAAAATTACTTATCCATGGAGGAAACCTGATAATAACATGGGTGGAGGGTAAAATTCTGTGTTGTATTTCAGAAACAAATGCTTCGTTTATAAAGAATATAAAGTGAATATTTCATTTACTTTCATGATACCTTCTTAGAAGAGTCCATTACAAATAAGCTTTGTAAAATGAGTTTTCTAAAAGTGGGACTTTTTTTTTTTTTTTTTTCCAAATGTACCATAAAAGCTGTTCTTATGAAATCAGGCCTTTGCAGATGTTTCTCAGAGCGAAGCTGCCAACTTTTGGTTGAGAAGAGTTTAGATTAGAACGGTTTATGGAATCTGTAAAATCATCTGCATCATTACTAGTTGAAGATGACAAGTTAAAATAAACTTGCCCCAGCACTGGTAGGGATAAACGTTGTCTTAATGTTACCACAATTAGCTGTTTCTCTTTGTTTTGATAATAATTTGTAGAAAACAGCTACTGGCATGTGTGTGTTTATTCAAGGCCTTGTAGTAATTGTGCTGATTTGCAGTAATTATTCTGTAATAACAGGATCAGGCCCATTTAGAAATGGAGACGAGTACACAGCTAAGGTGCCGGCTGAAGCGGAGTCCTTGAGATGCGCTTTTCTGCACTGTCACTGTGCTTCGTAACGCCACAGTCGTCGCTCGTCCCATTTATCGTATCAGTAAGCGATGCTATGTTGCCAGAGATAACGTTGAGATTTCTAAGTGAGAGAGCGAGAGCGAGAGAGAAACAAAGAAAGTTGTGTTTGGAAATCTGCCCTGTAAAATAATCAAAGCTTTTGTTTGCCTTCTTATTTTTATTTATTTATTTTTTTTCTGTTGGTACATAGCTTTTCAAGCTTCAGGATGATAACCTAGGGAAAAAAATATCTGCTTAAAATGGGTTGACATCTACATTTTGCTGCCTCATAGAGAATGTCTATGATCCATGAAAAAAGACAAAACTTATAAGACTTGAAGACTCCAGTCGGCCTTTGAGAACTATTAGATCCAGACTCAGAAGCTACTATTAGGAAAGCAGCTTTTCCTCTCGAATTAGTCTTGCTTTTCTTTACCCGGTCTTTGAAACAAAGTTTTTCTTTTCTTTTCTTTTCTTTTTTTTTTTTTTCTTTTGAGGTGGGGGGGCTGCTTTTCCTTAACAAGGATGGTTTTGTTCACTTAAACTGAGTATTTTTTAGTCAAAATATAAGAAAATATTTTCTTACAAAACTAATAAGCCACTTCTTGGATAGCTGAGAGCATTTAACCTGCAACCTTCTGCCTAAAAACAAACCTGATGTATTCAGGTATTGGAAATAAAGACTTTCTTTGTTGGATATTGTTTATATAATAGCCCCTCTCATCCCCCTTCTAGCAACATGGTGCCCCAATTGTGGTTTACGTTAATAGCAAAAATTAAACTAAAAATGCTTTTATGCCAAACATGCTTGTGCCTAACTAGAGCCAACACATTTCTCTTCCCTCCAAACTCTATTTTGACCTAGCACCAGTTTTGCTTCAGACTTTTCTAGATAAGTTAAATTGCTAACCATAATGTTTGCTACATTATATGACCAACAACAGGATCCTGTCTTAATGGAATATCACCCAGCACCATTGGCAGTTTAACTGATGTCAAAACAAATGCTTATGCATGATTTGCAAATATTGTTTTTTTGACAAGTGAAATAGCAGTGGATGTGGATAACATTTGGTAAAACCTAAATACAAGTTAAATTGATTAGGAAAGACTAACTATTGCTCTAATCCCTGTGCATACATTTATAGTTTAATAAACCTACTTTTATATCATCTTTAAGTAGAATTTCTAAGTTCTATTGGAACGGATTTGATCATTTTATTAAAAGGGTGCAAAAGTAGAATTCGTTGTTGATAGAAATGGCAAATTACTTTGCTACAAAATGAGTTCTATGTACAAATGTAGGAAATGAAAACTAGCAAATTAATTTTGGAACTTGAGTACCAATTGATAAAAATTGGCATAACTTCCAGTGGAGTACCCCACCTTGCCTCAGGTGAGAGAGGGAAAGGTTCCTTTCTTCAATAGGTCATGGTGATTAATGGAAGAATGGAGAAGAAAACCGCTTTATCCCATTTTACATCTTGATTTAATTTTAGTGATCTGCTTTGACAAACCATGCAAAAATGTAAGTCGTAATCAGGTTGGGAATACAGGCATTTTTCAGATCTTTTCAACATATGTATGGATTTTTCTCCTGTCGGAGCCAATCTTAACCTGATTGCACACAAACGCAGCCTGAACCTCCTTCACACTAAAGCAGCAGCACATTAAAATCAGCTGCTTTTGATTACTGGAAAGCATAAGCTAGAGGTCAGCTTAATGGAATAGTCACTAAGGGTATCAAATATTACACTGAAAACTATTTAATATGAGAAAATAAATGGGTATAAAAGTTTTTAAAGAGTGTAATGCTCTGGCCTATTTTTGTCCTTAATTGTGATATGCTAATGTGCTTTTCAAAACAATCAAAGAAATCTGGAAATAGTGGATTGACTTATACTCGAAGTACTCAGTGTTCATTCTGAAACTTTTCTTTTAGATCAGTTATCTTTTCTTTGATGATGCTGCAACCTGTAAGATTTCATAGACTTTTCTAACACTCATTCTTCAGGGGCTTGGTCTGCTGATGAGGATCTCTGGGTCTGTGCATCCTGCCAACTCATGAATTCTGGGACTTCTGGCAAGTCACTCAACCTCTTTTGGCCTCTATTTCCTCATTTATTAATAGAGGGTATTGGGGTAGGTTGCCACTTCAGTCCAGTCTGGGTCTACAATCCAATGATTCTAGGATTAATTGTCAAATGATGTGGGGGAGTTCTGTGGTTGTCACAGGAAGGATGAGGATGAGGCTTGGAAGTCCGAGAATACCATTTCATTACCAAGAAATGGAACATTTTCCAAGCAGCTGTACCGTATGTCTGCTAAACCTTCTGCATCTGGCAGGTTTTACCCTGCCATTCCAGAAAGGACTCTGCTTGTGTATTCAACCCTCAAAGACTAAACAAGATTCTTTTAAAATCTGGATATAACCCATGGCTTAGCTACCAGTGTAGTGGAAGTATAGAGAAAGAAAAAAGAGTGAAAAAAAAAAAAAACAAAAAAAATAAAACCCCAAAACCAAAAAAATAAAACCACCAACCATGGAAAAAGAGAAACATGGAAAAAGAAATATTGAACAGTGAGTATAGAAAACAAGCGAAAAAAAAAAAAAAGAGTAGCCTACTTAAAAATTAAAGGCTGTACTTATTGTAGGTATATAACATCTTTTCTTCCCTTCTCCCCATACCAAATACACCAACTAATGAAATTAATCATGTTGGGACTAATTTATTAATGCATAAGCTGAAACTTTAAATGGAAGGGATTTCAAATCTATACCATATCGTATATTAGGCAACATCTAAAGAGAAAAATGCAAGCATGTTGTTATTATATATTTAAGTGGCAAATGGAAGAACAAAAGCGTGGTTGCCCAAGTATAATGCTGGCAGGTACTTATATCCAGAAAATGTCGTCTGTAGACAGCTGTAAACTTCTACATATCTACATGGCCAACGTCATGACCTCAGTCTGAAATTTTCTGTCTTGTCTGTATGGGACTCCTTGTTTTTACGTTAAGTCCTAAAACAATTCATTTTGCTAATTTATTTAGTCAGATAATCACTGAGCACTACTTTTTACCAGTCGCTGGGCTTGGCAAGAGATTGCTCAAAGAGTAAAGACTTTTCTTTAGAGGGCTTTTTCGAGAGGGAACAATTCCAGTAAAGAAATTAGTAGATGAATGTGCTTCGTTTCACATGAAGAGAAGTGAAGCGGGACAGGAAAATAGGTAGTGGCTTGGAGGTGAGCTGGTTTATGGAGGGTGTTCATAGAAATTGAGGAATTACATTTGATCAGAGACTTGCAGGAGAGCTTTTGAAAATTTAAGGGAAATCTTATCTGTTTGTGAACATCTTGATTCTCCCACCATATTTTAGGGAAGAGGAAGAACTGCATTCCAGGGAGGCTCTGACTGCTCCAAGGTGATCTTCAAGTTACTAGTAGGAGAGCCAAGAGTTGGACCAACATCTCATTGCATAGGAAACCTATGTTTTCTTGTACCTTTTCTTTGCTTATAATAAAAATCAAAGATAAAGTCATGGTTGCCCAAGGTCAAACAACTCAGTTTGTAGCTTATTCTCCATCCAGTGAGAGATGATATTTTACTTTTGCTCTGTAAATGCTTCTAAAGACATCACACCTTGCCATTATCACTCCTCCTGATATCTTTCAACTTGAAAATGAAATGCATCCCAAAGGCCCTTTTATAAATGCCAGAGTATTGAACTATTGGCTTTGCTTTGATTAAGCTGCCTTTATTAATGACTCTCTAATGTTAGTGTCATAGATCCTAGGTTGTTGGGAGAAAAAAACGTATGACTTCAAGATTGTTCTTTCCATCTTTACTCTTTCAAAGTTGGTGCTTCAGGTGATGCTACCTTGTGTTGAGCCACATCCTGCATTCATCTGTGAAGCTCTGGATAGTTGAACCTGGCCTGCATCTAACGTCTCTGTGCCCAGCATGATATGTATATATATTTTTCCAGACACCTTTTTGCAATCAGACTCTTACTCTAGGTAATGACTCTTGACTCTCCTTGGGTAGCTTTCTGTTCCTTCACTTGCAGCCGCCTCAGCTCACCACTGCACAATCATTAATAACTGTAAATTGCAACCCTTTAAGTCCTTGTCACATTTCTCAGTACTATACTAAAATTTAAATATGTAATCTGCTACTGTATATTAATTCAATTCGAAAATGACTTCTCTATTATGAGAAATTACCTAATCATTATCTACTTTATTTTTGGGCGATATATTATTTGTGACTCTTCATTTGGTAGAAAACAAAATATTATTAGCAATTTAGAATCTTAATCTCTACACACATCTGCTTTTTAAAAGGCAGTAGTATGGGACTAGCAGATGGTATAATGGTTATGTCACTGGACTCTCACATGGTTAACCATGGTTTGAGTCCTGGACCTGGTGGCTTGAAAGTATGTGTGTGTATATGCCCAAAATCCCAAGAAGAAAAAGGAGGAGAAGGGATTGCAGTGTGGCCATCCCTCCTGGGGTGTGATTTATTGCTTTCTGTCTCTCTGGCAAGCGTATGCACCATATAGCAAAAATCTCTCTTCGAAAGCAATAGTATTAAGATCTCTCTAATCTGAGTTTTCTGTATATAAACTGACAGCAACATGTGGCCTAGGTATTAGATAATATAACCAAAGATGGTTGTAGATTGTGATAGATTAAACTGAGAGCAGGAAATCAGCACATTTTCAATAGGATAGGGTCAAAAATATGCTTTGGACATATGTTCTTTATTTCTCTACATTTTGTTTACATTTGAGTTGCAATTTATGTGGTCTGCTTTCTGCATGCCAACCTCAAGAATAGTTTGAAAGAGAGGATAAGAAACAAACTCTTTTCTTTTGAAACTTTTGGTTTGTCAGAGTGTCGGTGTTGAAATTATATGAAGAAGAAGGTGACTGAAAGGGAATTTGTGTTGTCTTTCTGTTTGCTGAGCTATTCTATTTCTTTGACAAATAAATGGTTTGTGTGAGTCCTTTTAAATTAAAGCATATTCCAGGCACTCTGGATACACAGAAGCTAATCGTAATGTACGCACACACAGTAAAGCTGAAGGAGCTAATCAGAGTGGTCATTTTTCAATGTTAGTCTATAATTATTAGGTTGTCAGGAAAGTCGTGTCGTATTCTGTTTTCCTATACAAAAATGCACCATGACTTGCCCAATGACCCAATGTAAAGTTATGTTTTACAAAGATCTATTTACCTTAAAAAATTCAATAGTTAACGTGTCTGAAATTCCTGCTTCAGGTTATTGACAGTGTTTGGGGAGGTATCTCTTCCTTTTCCCAAGCCCTCCCTCTTCCTTTTTAATTTTAATTAATTTATTTACTTAGTTTCCTGGAAAGTGATAGAGGATAAGCACTGACAACTATTAGTAGTGGTGGTGGTAGTTAGTATTTATTATCTCAGTGTTCTGTTCTTTCTCTCTCTCTCTCCTTCCCTCCATACATGAGAGAGACAAAGAGCGAGAGATAGCACTCTCAGTAGGGTCTTCACACCATGATCCACCCTCAGCCTTCAGCCAACCCCAGAACATTGGCAGCTGTGTGCTCAGTGTACCCAGGGGAGTCTGTAGATGTGAATTGGAAATCTGGCCTTGTGGCATTGCTTCAGAGAGCATTTTGTTTTTACCATTGCACCACTGTCTGGTCCCAGTATTACTCTGCTGGTCCTAATATTACTCTTTTTTAAAGTAGTGATTTCTTTCAGATCTACTAATTCTCATTAGTACTAATTCTCAGAAGGTAAGGGTCTTTGGAAATTGAGAGCAGAAAAGTGAGCTTCAGAGGTGTCCATGAGAAACTATGGGAAGTCCAGAGATGGCAAAGTTAAGTCCATTCTTGAGGTTTGAGATGGGCACAGACATAGAAATCAGATGGGTGCAAAGCTCTCAATTTAGAGGTATAGGGGGTAGATTTAAGACAACTTGCTTTTCCAGTTTCATTTTGAGCCTGTCTGGGTGCCCATCTTATTTGCCAAAGGGGACTGGGAGAGAGTGAATGAGTGAAAGAAGCCACACCTTTCTTCCATTCTCTACCACTTCCCATCTGGAATCTCTACTGGCCCCGTTTAATTACAGTCTGGGGCAGCATGTACCAGCCTCTTTTATGGGCACTTGTAAAAAGAATTTCTCAACTGCATGTGCCACTGAAGGCCCAAGTTCTATGTGTAACATGGCAGAGACAGGAAAATTCCAAAGGGGCCTTTCTTTTATAAATTTTACACAGCAGTAAGCTACTCTGATCTTAATGTAAAATATATAAAACAATTTTTACAACACTCCAAAATAAAAACAACTTTAATAGGACACACATGGTGTCCGTGGTAGATTTTTTTTTTCCCCCACCCTTGACTTTCAGGAGACTCCTCTTTTCCTTCTTATAAGATAAAGAAGTCAGAAATAAAAATTCCCTACCTTTTTTTTTTTTTTTTTTTTTTTTTTTTTTTTTAGAACAACTTATTCTTCTCATCAGGCACCTCTCTGGGATCTTTAAGTGGTGTTGATAAAAAGGGAGCAGGCGGTCTGCTCCTTGAGATTTCCTGTAATACTTCTGCTACTGGATTGACCTTGAACTGTACTTGTGGATATCTTCCAGGATAAGAAGGCAGTTACAAACTATTTTAATGGAAAGAATGACAGAGTTTTACTAAAATCCCAGCATGACTCATGTTGTCATCATACAGAAGTGGTTAAGATAATAAAGTTACTTTATGCAAGGAGAAGTGGCAAAAATATACCATTAATTTAACCTAAAACTAGAAAGGCCATAGTTCTTTGCTTTGCAGCTGACCTATTGATGTCAATTTGGACCTAATCTTTGTGTGTACATTAATATTATTTTCTCAAATTTGCAGACTTTGGAAAAATAGGGCTTACCCAATAGGATTGAAGAGATTAATAATGTTTTTCACAAAAAAATGGATAGTTTAGTTCTGTGGAGAGAAAAATGCTAGCCAGATTTCTGCAGTACTAAACAGGAATTTATCAAATAAGGAAACACATCTAGGGTAGTGAGTAAAATGGGGACAACATCCTTCACATTGCATGTTTCCAGAAAGTTGAAGGTGTCTTGTAAATGTCACTCAACAGAGGCTTGAATAATATGTAATCTGTGCTTTTTGACTTATCAGTGATATTTGATCGAACCATTCAGTAGGTTGTCTAGTAAATATTGAATATATTTGAGACTTTATCATATCTTGGTAATCTAGAAACTGCAGATATCTTGTTTTGGGGGTTTAATTACCTTTTGAATTTAACAGCATGGTGTCTTTTCTCAATTGTAAGATATTCTTATGTAAAGTCATGAGTTACATATTTAGATGTAGAGTTATTTCTGGTGATTATCTCAAGGTCTGCAGTAATAGTTTAGATAACCTTTTGTGATTTTTGTTTCTTTTCCAACACTGGACTTTGAATATCTTAATCTGCATCAAAACTATTTGTTGTGAGAGAACCACAGGGATTCCCCCCCCCACCCCCATAGGATGCAGCACTTGCCAGAGAGAGACAGAAACAGTGAGAAGGAAAGTGACATGCACATGACCATTCATCCATCAGGGCAAATGGCCATGCCAGAGTCTCTTCTCTTCCCTTTTCCTACTGGGATTTTGGGCACAAACACACACATACTGGGTGTGAGTTTTAAGCTGCCATATCCAGCTCTTAAACTGCAGTTGGTCATGTGGGAGTCCAGTGCCTTAGCCACTACGCCACTGGCTGACCACTCATTCCATATTTTTCTATTGTTAGGTCTGTAGGTTCATCAGATCAGTTGTGAAAACATTCATTATTTCCTGTGGTCTAAAAAAAAAATGGACAAATTGGGACTGAGTGGTACAACTGAGAGTTCATAGTCTAGTTAAGGATGAATAAAATGCACATTAAAAATAATTAAAGAAGTGGTTTAGGAGAAACTTGAATTTTTAAATGTCAAGTAAGTGTTGTTATAGGCTCCAATATTATAGAAAAACAGTATCATTTTTAGCTGTGCTTCCAGGTGTATTTCAAGAAGAACCACAGTTCTATTAAGAGTGGGTAGATGGAAGATACCAAAATGTTTCTAATGAGGGCAAGAGAGTGGACAAATGAGGCTGGCTGAAGCTCAGAGTTTGTGAAAAGCAGTCCCAGGCCTTGGTAGATCAAAATTGCAGCCTGACTGTGAAGTGTGTCCATGGAGAGGACAAACGTTCTGAATCTGATCTCATACACTCTAGAGAGTCATAGGAGATTTTTGAACATTAAGGTATTCTCATAGAAAGATGACTGAGATGGAAGTGACTGTTGTATTAAGGTGTAATGAGAAGATAAACTGTATATCCTAGATTCGAGGCAGAACATTGAGCAGAGTTGAGTTTAATGAGAGAATTACCAGAGCACACTCATGGGTCCTGATGTTTATGCATTTTTCTGTTATGCTTTCTTTTCTGAAGAGTGCAGGATTTTGCCTTGGCTTGCAGTCCGCTGTGATCCCTAATCTCTTTCTGCCAACTTTCTAAGCCAGGCTGTTCTCTAGTTTGTATTTGTGCAATTTTTTTTCTTAATCTAAGCACATTTTGCTTTCACCCTAAGTGAACTATTTTTGTTTCTAACTACTAGTTCCATTTGCCATATACCAAGCTCCTTGAATGTATTCTTTTCTATTTCTTAGCTTGCCATGTTAACCTTCTAGTGGGTTATCCTTACTGGCCAGTTTGTAGTACTCTGAAAATTTACAGTACGTAGATTAAATATTTTTTGGTCAAGGATGAAAATGTTGCTACAAAACCTGATTTCAGTTGCATAATCTTGGTTGGTTTTATCTAATATGTTGGTTTACCAGCATCTGCCTGGAACATTGAGTTGAGTGGGATCTGAGTGAAGTGGTTTAGGAGAAAACCATGTAGTTTCCAGTTTGAGGTGTTCACAGCAGAGTGGGATATGACATACCAACTATTTGTTCTTCTCAAATCTAATCCTCTAATCCAGTGGTCTCCAACCTTCCTGGCACCAGGGACTGGTCTTGTGGAAGATAATATCTCCCTAGATAGGAGATGAAGGATTAGTCCCAGGATGACCCAAGCATCCACACCCACCATGCACCCCATTTCCACCACTACCCATTGCAATATGCAATGAAACAATCACACAACCATAACAATAGGGTTCACACTCCCATAAGAATCCAGCAGCACCACTGGTCCAACAGGAGGCGGAGCCCTGAAACAGTGAGTAGTATTGAACCATATACATACATTGTTTTTTCCTATACTTATGGTATGGTTTGATTTACAAATTAGGCACAGTAAGGGATTATCAATAATAACTAATAATTAAATAGAACACATATCAGCATGACAACATTATTACTCTTGCTTTTTGGAACCATTATTAGAATCTGTTTGAAACAACCTACCTGTCAGGAGCAAAGGGGAAACGGGAAAAGAAATAAGGAAAAGAAATTAATTCAAGTGATAAGGCCAAATAAGTAAGAGTTGGTCATCAAATTAAATCTCATGGCTTGGCCATTAACAGAAAGATTTCAAGTTTATTAAAGAATTGTCACAGGGAAGTAGGAGCTTGCTCTTTTATGGTGGTTCATTTATAAACCTCAAGCTTGGGTATGGAATATTCAGTAAGAAGTTAAAGCATAGGCATAGCATATGATATATAGTTCATGACAAGTCAGCCATCCAAGTCATAAACTGCTAAGAGACTAAAGTTAGAAATGCGGGTCAGATGCACAATAAATTTAGAAATCTATGTTGTCTCATTATCCATAAAGATTTTTCCTTTGGAAATTCAAATTCTTAAGCCCATTATATATCAGTAATTAAATCTTTAAGAAAAGGTAGGACTTACAGAGTAGAAGAACTTAATAGACCTAGATCTAAGGGTGATCAAACTGGATTCTATATAGAATATCATAACATATGGCTTATTCTCAGGACTTGGAGTGATGCCTACTAGGTAAAGATCTGACTCTTGCCATTGGTTGAACAAGAAACACTTTTTTTTTCTCTTTTACTTTTTGGGGGATATGCATACATGAGTTCTCCTTAGAAAAAAGAGTATGTCTTTCTATAAAAACAATACTTTAAGTCTCACTTATTTGCATCCCTTCATTTATATCATGGTCGTGGTAGGTGGTAGGCAGTGCTTTGTGCTTGCACAGACATCAGACCTAGAACTCTTTCTCCCTATAGCCTCTTAATCTCTCAACCCCTAGCAATTTCAGCAGTTCCTCAAAGGAAATGCAACTAGGATTTTTCATGTCACATATAGATACTCTATGGTGATCAACCTTTTGTTTTTGCAGTGTTCCCTCTCAAAATAGTGGTGTGAACTTAGCATGTACTAAATTTATTGACATGTCTCCTATTTGTAGTGTACTATGCAAGATCCTATGATAGACCAATGATAAAATTCTCTAACTACCGGGACCAGCAGTTAGCGTAATGGCTATGTTGCTGGACTCCCATGTAGTCGACCGCAGTTCAAGTCCTGGACCTGGTGGCTTAAACACATACTGGGTGTATGTGCGTGCATGCCCGTGCATGCCCAAGGTCCCGAGAGGAGAATGGAGGAGAAGGGATTGTGGCATGTCCATCCCCCCTGGGGGGTGATTTCTTGCTTTCTGTCTCTCTCTGTCTTTCCGGTGAGCGCATGTGCCCTGTAGCAACACCCCCCCCCAAAAAAAATCTCTAACTAGCTTACAGTCTCTCATTTAGATATAGAAATTATATATAGTTAAATGTGATATAAGGTAGATAGCACTTGTGATGCTCCAAACAAAATTTATTTCATCTTGAATTGCCTCTTTCATATTGCATTCAGCATTTATAATCTTCCCTTGCTCTTAGGAAAAAATTTTCCAGATCTTGTTTTCTGCTTATTTTTTGGAATAAGTCCTGTGATCATTGTTAATCATTGACATCATCCTAATTTAGTTATTAGAATGTCTATTCCAAGAAGGCAACCCAAACTAGAGTTTTTGAATTAGTAATTAGCCTTTTTTTCTTTTAAAATTTCTTATTTATTTATCATCATAATCTTTATATTACATTGACTTGCATATAACTTTACAGCGTATTACATTGCTTTTTCAAAAGGGAATACCGTGCATGTCAGTCAATACAGAGAACGTTAACATCCCCACTTCATCATTCAATATCTTTTCATTGTTTTTCCCAATAATTATTATTATTATAATTTTTTAAAACAGTCAATCACTATTTCTCATTTTGCTTGTAAAAAGACTTTACTCATCATGAAATACTTCTCAGACCAATCCAGTTGAGAATACTATACACGTCGTCATCAACAGGTAATAAGTCATATCTGTGTCCCACTAATGTCTAAGTAATTAGTCTTTGACAATTATCTTGAACTTATAAAATGCAAAATAGACATTGGCTCTATTTTTCAAGATATTACGTGCTGATACCTTTTTTGTTTTATTCCTTTAAATTCTAAAAGATATGTAGGGTAGTATCCTTGACTGGACTAACATATAGTGTATTCATGCTGGGAAAATTCATTTTCTATGTTGTAAAGATATACAATGATTGAATATAAAAAATAAATACTAAAGGAGAAAAAAAGGAAATATTTAAAGGAAATAAACCTCTGATGAAATAAAATGATAAAAACAATTTAGTTCTGATCCAGGTTAAGATGTATATTGCATAAGCCCCTACCTTCTCCCCTTTTTTCATCCTATGTCAAAGTCTGTAGAAGGAAAACACATGCTGCCCTCTTGCATCTGTACAAAGATTTCTTGTAGTATTCCTGTATTTTACGTGTTGAGAGTGGTATTGCTAACTTGAGTAATTTAAAGCAATTTCTGCCTCAAATGTCAAGTGTCTGTTGCATTTCAGATCTTCCTCTACTCAGTATAATTGTCAACTCTAAGTGCGCAGATTGACTTAATATAGTCATCAAATATGCTTTGAATTAAGAGCTATTTGGCCAGCTTCTGTGGTGCTGTTTGAAGCAACGTGCTCTGCCTTGCCATTACCAGTTCCCTTCGACTTTATCAGAAACATAAGACCTAGATATCCCAACTACCACTGCGTCAAATCTTTCCACCAGGTGGATGACATGTGAGCATAGCTAGCTGCAAAACTATGGCATTGGTAGTAGCCTAATTTGAACCACCCCTTTTATAATAGCTTACATTTATTAAGAACTTGCTTAAAGGAGTTCAAACAAGGGTGGTGACCTCTTAACACCCATATTTTCCAAGTGTTTTTTTTTTTTTAAATCTCTCAAGCCTCAAATTGCTGATATTTTATGTAACTTTTAGTACTCAATAACAAATTATCCTAAAATCAATTTTAAGCAATGAATGCAGAATTAAAGATGATTGAAAATTGAAAATACACAAAAATTTATTCTTGTGCATTTGAGTGTGTGGGTACATGAAAGAGAGAAAGCGAGGAGAGAATTAGAGGTTTCAGCACTGCCTTTACGGAAATGTTCGATGTTGTGCTCGGCATTTTGTTTGACAGTTGTCACATTGTTTTCATTGTCTCTCCACTTTTGTTTATTTCCCTGCTTCTTAAGCAGCCTGATGAAATCTCATCAGCTAACTGGGACTGAATTTTGATGAGTGCCAAGTTGCTTTGATGAAATTTAGTGTAATTATCTTAAACCCAACTTTATTTGGCTTTTAAGCTGGCATTTTCCATATTGAGATAATTAGTGCATTTGTCCGCTACTGGAGATGGAAGCCCAGTAAGAAAAATGATAGCTCAAATATAAAAAGCAACCACAATTTAAGTTCATTTTATACCTTTGTTTCAAAACTGGCTCGTCCATGCATTCAAACTTTTGTTTTTGGTTTTGTTTTAGCATCTGTTCCTTCTAACAACAATAAAATTAGAGTTAGTTATTAGCCCAAACTATCCTCACCCATGAATTAGCAAAAACAAATACACAATTCCTGTTTATCTGGAGGGGGGGGGTGTGAGGGGAGCTCTGATGACCGGATGTCCTGTTATGGATTTTTCTAAAAGAGACAAAAAAAAAAAAGATTTTAGTATTTAAACATATTATTTTATCAACAAAGAAAAAATTGAATTTTAAAGTTTTACTTCCGAGCATGACTTCAGGCTAGACAGCTAGTACTGTTAGGGAGTTTATCTCAAATTTAGAGCTGAACTTCTGATACTTATAATGTAGAGGAAATTAAGTGTACTGAAATTACATAAAATACATTATGTGATGACACTGTTGTATGTCTTAGGAGATCATTATGAAGCTGTGATTCAAGAGCCTTGGGCATTAGATCATGGTATTGCAAATAGAGTTTCCAAAATGTTCACATAGGTGGAATAAAACATTTAACTGTCCAGTCAGTACACTTCTTCCCCTTCTAATGCAGGAGGCCGGCAATAGTCTGCTGTCTCCAGGGTTTCTAAATTTAATTTTATTCGGTCTGGAATTGAAAGAAAGGTCCTGCTTTTTAGAGTAATCATGTGAGTCCTACTACCCTTGGATACCTAGAAATTGTTCTCTGTTTACCTCAGTTTTCTAGTTTGAGTTGATTTCCTTAAGTTACTATAGAATTTGGACTCCCCCAAACTGGCATAGAACATCCCTACTCTAAACCTCTTATAGATGGTGGCAGTTTAATGGAAGGCAGATAATTAGCATCAGATAACTGAACATTTCTTCAAAATTGTGTATCTTCGTGTATCCCAACTCAAACACCTTTCCCTTTGATCATGCTCATGGGTTGATTTTCAGTGCATCTAACCTGATTTTTTTTTAAATTATTTTTTAATTTATTTTATACATTCAATCACATTATTTAGCTTACAAAGTGAATATTTCAATAGGTGAACATTTCTCCATAGTCCAGATGATAAAACTATAAAATTATCTTCAACAGATAATACCACATTTCTTTGTGCCATTAATGCTTTGCCTCCCTATTTTCCTTCTAAATGTCCTTCCTCAGACCCTCCTCTTTCACACAAACTGTACATTTTATTTACATCCATATACTGTGTTTCTGTGTCCTTTAGTCAATCAGTTTCAGTCATAGAGTGCGGACACTCGTATATGTTATCACTATAACAATCCATTTCTTAGTTTTACTGCATTGTTCACGAAGTGTTCAAAGATTACCTCAGAATTGCAGCAATACTGAGTTCTGCTCACTGTGAAGTCAAGTGTTTCTATGTGTGATCAGAATGGCATCGGCACAGTGCCCTTGGTGAGGACCACTCCGCTCTGAATGATGCTCATATTCAATAGAAAGGAACATTTTGCTGAGTGGTATCTTGTGGCGATGTTAATTTCATTTCACTTTATATTTTACATAATCCATGATAGTTTTTTATTATATATATTTAAGTAAATGGGTGGCAAGGACAATCTTAAATTTTATAGATGAAGCCCCAAAACACACAACAAAAAATGGCCCTCATTTACTGTGTATAACGTGTAGAAATTACATTTACATAAAAGTTTTCAGGTTCTCTTCACTGTTATAATGTAACATTTAAATATATATGTATATGTATGTATGCATATATGTGTTTATGTCTTCAAAAAGTTTATGGAAAGAGTTTATAGTATAAATTATGCATTAATTTCTATTTTTTTTGGCACCAAGATGAATAGTGCTTCTTAAAATCCCCTCACGTGCCCATGTGTCTATTTCTATACTCATTTATTAGGCTGCTATTGTTGTCATCGTACTGCTGACCAAGGATTGAGTGAGGTTGGTGTAATATCCAAGTTCTTAGGTTTTCATGCAGTTTGATTTAGAGTAAAACAGTCAAGAAAATAATATCTGGATGTAGAATGTAGGAGAATGACTTCTTACAGCTCTGTTCAAAGCCTCTTTTCTGGGTTCTGATCTATGCTGGAGCCCCACATGAATCTCAGATAGTTTTTCTAGAATATGGATATGACTGTTGTCTTCTTGGTGCGTGGGCTCCCAGGTCTACAAGTTTGAAAGAAATCAGTGAAATATGTGGTTTTCTGAAAATATAAATGGTTTTTAATTAGAATTTTCTCTTTACAAAAATCATGAGCTGGATAATGTTAATTTCATTTCACTTTATATTTCCAAGATTTGAAAAGATATAAAAACAGCTACAACTGGAATTAAAGCAAGAACCAAATGCTGATTTAGGAAATATGGACACCAGAGGCAAATGCTGATGCCAACTGCTGAGCAGTTCACAAAGGGAGATACATGTAGGGACTTTAAAAGTTCATGGAAAAATGGAATTAAAGTATGAGTATTTTTTGGGGGGATACCATGAGACAGAGAGAGAGACAGAGAGCATTCTGAACAGGCTCTTGACGCTACCGTCCAGTATCATCCCCTGCCTCAGTCTTGGTCAGCCCAGGTCATGGGCACACACATGCCCAGCGACAGGGAGGACTCTGAACATGAACAAGTAACCTTTCTATGTGGGTCTGCCTAATGAAATACTGTATTTTACTGTTGTGCCAAGCTTATTTTGGTGCAAAATTTTTTTGGAATTCATGCCTAGCCTTTTCATAATATGCATTTTTCCTTGAACTTTTTGAAGACTCCTCTTATGTTAAATCTTTCAAAAAATTTTTCATCAGAAAGGAACTGTGATTGGTGCTTTCATCAATGGCTAAAGCAGTTCAATTTGATCATTTCTTATTCATCTATTGGTTAAAATTTTTTCAAATAGCTTGTGCTATAAGAATGAATTTTCTTTCAAAATTGTGCTCAGAGGGGTTCTTTGTATTTTCTTTCTTTAGACCCTATTTCAGGAAGAGGTTTGCTGAGGCAGATGCTAAATGGCCTTGGGCCAAGAAACTATGAGCAAAGTTAGGAGCAAAACAAGGAGTTGAAGCTTTTCTAAGAGAAACAGACCATCTGACTTTTTAATTAGAAAACCGCTCAACTTCAACACCTCAGTGTCATCTCTTGGGACCCCTAAACCAGAATCTAGGGTAGCTTTACTAGTGTTTTTCTTTTTTAAAACATGCAATAAAAATGTAGAACCATAGCCAGGGGAGAGATGAAGGGTAAGGGGACATGTCTCAAGGGATTGATAACAGGATTAGAACTTTGTAGAAATAATTTGCATTTCTGGCTAGCGTCTGTTATAAAACACACATACTTAACTTGGCTAAAGTTATAAAACCTAATATTTTACATTTCAAGTTCCTTTCAGACAAAACCCTATACTTTATCAGCTAAGCAGAAGTGACCACCTCTGTGAATTTTTAAGATCTACCCTCAGCACTGGAAAAGGAGGAAATCCATCGGGGACAAAGTTCTTTCTTTAGCCAGTTCAGTGGCAAAGGCAGAATGACTGGGTGAACTGTGGTGGCGCAGGTGGAAGGGCACTGCTCTGCAGTGCTGGACACATGCAAGACCTGGTTCAGATCCTGGGTTGCCCTGAAAAATGCTGAGCACCCACGTGTACTGCCCATGATCCTAGCTGGCTAGAAGGCCAGGGAATCACTGCGTGATGAAACCACTGAGGGTCCCTGCTTCTCTCGCTCTCTCTCAGACAAAAAATAAACTTTCAGAATGAAAAGATAGAGTGCCTTTTAAATTGGTAGGTATAATTGAAGAGGATGCTCCAGTAGCAAAATCAGAAGACAGGCTTCGTTGCGTTAACTCAGAGGAAGTCAGTTCACATCCATTGGTATTAGAGTTTTCCTAAAAGTTATCTCTGCTCCAAAGATGATATTAAGCAAATTATTTTTAAGGAGAGATACTATTTTAAAAACCACACTTACATAAAATAGACAGTTAATTTGTAAAACAATCCCCCCAAAATCAAAGATTTATTTTATTACCAAGCTGGATGCACACCCTAGACTTTAAGATTTTCTTGCTCTGTTAATAGAATAGGGGCAAAATTCTTGGCAGTGAATTCACTTGGCATCTTCTGCCTCATGTTCCTGTCCAAGTTGGTATGGTGATTGAAGGTGCTCAGTCACATGAAGATGAAAACAAATTTTTGAAGTGTTTCTGCTTTGCTTTCAGTAATTCAAGGCTACGCTCTTGTAAAAGTTCTCCATTTTGAGTTATTGAATAGCAAACCAAAAAGGCAAAAGGACAATAGAAACTGCCTGAATGCTAACATTAATATAATTAATTTACATAGATAGCTTTTTCACCAGTGCACTTCCATCCAGTAACTTCTCAGGTTTTTTCACTCATTCTCTGTGAAATAGTTTGTGATGGGTCAGCTGTACCACAAGGCCATCAAATGTATTCAATTTTGGAAGCAAATACTTCATAGTTGTTTAAAAATCCAGAGTATTCACATGGGGAAAGTGTAGGAGGTTTCAAGTTTCTGAAACATTCTGCAGAAAATGAAGTGATAACAGTTCCTGCCGGTGGCCATATGACTCAAAATAACTGGAAGGGAAAAAAAAATGTTTGTTTAGACTTGGCCAGAGTTAATAACAAGCAAGAATTATTATCTTACTTTTGCTCACAAACATGTTTGCTTTCTCCACAATCCCTTTCCTCATCTTCTGAAATACATTAGACTCTCTGGACATTTGACTTCCCTCTTGGAAAGATGTTCGAAATGTATTTTGTGCTTATTTAAGGAATGGTTTTGAGTCTTCCATTCACGAAAAACATAGTAACAGAAAATCTCAATTCTGTCATCCCAGTACGGAGTTAGGCTGGGTTGTGGCAAGATGGGGGTCACATTTCTGGCAGGGAGTTCGAGGTGAATGTTTAGATTTTCATTTTAATTTCAGGACGTGTTGCCTCTGTTCATCAAAATGCTTTTCTCTTAAAGATCGCAGAGTACATTTGGCACCAACATGTGCTAACATGAGCTTTGTTGTGTTTAACTTCCTTCCCTGCTTGGTTGGCCAGATCTTTATTTTATTTTGGCACATAGGCACATCTGTCACCTGTCTCCTTAGAGGTTATACGCCTCTTGGGAGGGACTCCTTTTTACTGAACCTATGTTTTGTGTTTAACTTCCAAGTACTTTACACATTTCTGTAGCTACCATCAGGTGAACGACCCAATTTTTAATCAAGTTGCTCTATGGGTTGGGGAGTTATGGTCTGTTTTATTGTATTTATTTATTTTCACCAAGTGGGTGGGATATTATAGCTTTAATAAATGATCTTTTGTGCTGATAGTGTTGTGGGCAGAGAGAATGTGTATTTTGAAAAGAAAGCTGTTCTTTTCAATATGTTAAGTAGTTCTGCAGAAATTCATAAAGGAAATGTTTAAGATAATGTATTTTAAGAAAGGTACCTAGAGCATTTGCCTAAGAAGATGTTAGGTAGTTAGAAACTATCACAAAGCTTAAATTACTTGAGGATTTCTAGCTTAATTTTAATTTCTTAATATTTTCAAGCTCTGAACTCACAACTTACTGTAAACAGAGACAAAATATTCGATGTAATAAACTGGCTAAGAAAGTAGCGAAACTGAGCTTTAGTTCAGTTTTTAAAAAGTTAGCTCAGATTTTAGTGTGGCAATACAACTCCTGATTTGGTTAAATATTTTATCTACTCTAACTTGAAATTTAAATTCTAAGAACACTACATTTTTGTGTTAAGAGAGTGTTTGAAACAGTAATACTGCACTGTGATTTCCCTTCAAGGAAGGATCCTTGACATGTGGACAGGTTCAGGATTTTAGCAGATGTATAAGAAATATCTTTATGTACCACCTTTGTTCATACTTCCTCTGCCTGTATGTTTGCATGAGCAAAATGTGTGTGTGTGTATATATATATATATATATATGTATGTATATATATACACATAACTAATATGTGTTTGTGTGTATATGAGTGTGTATGTGTGTGTGTATATATACATACATACATTCATAATCTGCTAAGAATATTGAGAGAAGCTCTCCCTATAAGTGAGATCAAATTCGCTAGGTGAAGCACCCAGTTACACAAAGGACCAGTGAGAGTATTGTTTCTGAAAAGTCGCAGAATTGCAAATGTAGACATTGTGGGGTACATGTTTCTGGTCTTTGTCCCATGAATTACCTTCAGTGCCTTATGATCTGGTATCTCCAGTTAATGCCAACCTGCTCCAGCCTCAATGTCACCTCACCTTGAGCTCCTTGGCCAGTCCCCTGCTTCACCTGTTTTCATTTTCTCCTGATCTCCAGGGACGGGAGACAGAATATCAAAGGTGTGAAATGAGCAAAGGCAAAGGAGCACAGAAAGCGAACGTTCTGAGACTGCGGGAAGTCCTTAGACTGTGTTCCCAGGCTGCACTTAGTAACCATGTGTCCTTGGACACAGCCCTAATATTTTTCTTTCCTGTGCAGTGGGGAGAAGATAGACTAGTGGCCGGCTATGAAGTTTACAGGAGTGTGTGCGGTATCTGCACATGGCTAACATTTGCTGGTGCTGCTGGTTATTTACATTAGTGTGTGTGTGTGGTGGGGGGCACCTGTTTCAGCTAACTTGGTGGCTTGCTAAGACACTAGAAGGTTTGGGTTCTAGAAAGTAGTGTATTTTTTCTGATTCCTGCTCCTAGACAGGCAATCTTAAGTCCTTGATTCACAAAGTAAGAAGGACACATCTACCGTTCATAAGAGCACTCTTTGTGCCCTGGTACATCAGTAATGAGCCTTTGTGGGCTCTGATTCTTCCCATCTGCTTGGATTACTGTCCCACTGGCTTGGCAGTTGTCTGTAATTTCTCTTTCTGAATGTCTGGTTTTGCTTTCATGAAAATTTTGACAGTCCTCTCAGGAAGAAAAGGTTCCTCACCAATCCAGGACCCAGAAGGAAGCCATGAGATTGTAAGATTCTAAGGTGAATAGGTTACATTACATTCACTTTTATTCTTATATCCTAATGTCTAACTTTTGGGTTATTTAGAAAAGAAACTTTAAAAATGATTAGCTTAAAGACTTACAGTAATATATACTTTTTGTGTAACTTTCCATTTCCTATACATATTTAAGCCTGAGAAATATATAAGATATACATGAAATATATCATGTAAGTATATACATGAAATATATTATGTAAGTATAACTCTTTATAGAAATTAGAAGATGCTTTGCATGCAGCAAGCCTATGATCTTATTTTTTAACATATCTGATTTTTAAAGTTGAGCACTTGACATTTTTCTATATTCGGGGAGGTGGTTTTCTTTTGTCAGCTGTGTTTCTACAAAAATGATCAAGATAGAAAAAAGCCAATAGCATTCCTAGTCATGAGTATCAGCCAATTAAAAAGCGTAATAAATGTATTTAAATAGGAATGCTGGAAATCAGTATGTTAATTGTGGTTGTTTCTGGGGCATGGGATTATGATTTATGATTAAAGGACTTGCCACTTGCACTACTCAATATACAGTATTTAACAGTTCCTTGCATACAGATAAGCAGACAGTACATACTTAAATGAATGTGTGAAAGTGCTCTTCCTTTTTACTTTCTCATAACTTACAAATTTTGCATATAGGGGCGGGCAGGTGACCCAGTAGATAAGGCACTGAACTCTCACATGGCTGACCACAATTTGAGTATCAGGCCTCTTTCTCACTTTCCCCCTCTCTATCTCTCTCTGGTCAAACTAAATAATAATAGGGACCAGCAGATGATGTAATGGTTACATCACTGTACTCCCATGTCATTGATCGCGATTCGAGTTCTGGATCCAGGGCTTAAAACTCATGATGGGCGCGTGTGTGCATGCCCAGAATTCCAAGAGAAGGGATTGTGGGGTGGCCATCTTTCCCAGGTGGTGATTTCTAGCTTTCCATCTGTTTCTCCAGCAAACACACATGTCCTATAACCAAAATTTCTCTCTCAAAATAATAATATAAAAATAAATGAAATAATTCTTTAAAAATTTTTGTATATGTATTACATTGGCTTCAATAATAATCGGAACAAAACTAAAGTTATTTTACAAGAAAAATGTTTGATTATTACTATGAATATAACATTCTAAATTTTGACCATTTTTCTTAGAATACACAGAGTGGTAAGAGTTACTGTAAAGTGGGACCAGGAGATGATGTAGTGGTTATGTCATTGGATTCCCACATGGCCAACTGCAGTTCAGGTCCCAGACATGGAGACTTGAAACTCATGCCAGGTGCATGTGCATATATGACCAGAATCCCAAGAGGAGAATGACAAAGGGATTGTGGTGTGGTCATCCCCCCAGGGAAGTAACTGTTCCCTTTTTCTCTGTCTGTCTGTCTCTCTGCCTCTCTAGTGAGTACACATCCCTATAGCAAAAATCTCTTTTTAAAAAATAAAAAGAATGACTGTAAAGAAGGATATGAATGTGTTTTGGCAATATATTAATATCCCAAATGGCTTTTTATAGGACTTGTATTTATTATTGAACCACCACCGAAGTGTGAGTACCAACCCTACTACACTTTGCCAAAACAAAGTTTTATACTTTAAAACATAATTTGTGTGTTTTAAAACAGTATTTCATATGTCTTGAGTTACATTTATTTGTCTATTACTGAGGGGGATACTGCTTCCATTTCTTTGCTCATCAGTTGCATTTCTTCTTGATAAATTTTTTGTGTAACCTTTGTCTGTCATGGGCAAAATGAACAAGCATTCCTTAAAAAGCTTAGGAAATGGGGCTATAAAAAATGTGGTAATCCTATTAAGATGAGTGTCCAAGATTTCCACAATGGCAAAGGGTTTTGAAATTTTCACAGTTGGATACTCAAGACCAGATTATTAGGTCCAAGTACAAGGTCTTTAATTTTTAGATAGATTGAAATGAATCCAAATTGTACTAAAAATGCTGATTTATAACCTGTTGTGTTTTACAGGGATAGTTTTAGCTTCTGTTTTTGTTTTCTAAGCTTTCCGAGTCTTGAGTGGCGCCGACTAACACAAATAGAATTAAAGGCATGTCAGCTTCTTTTTGAAAATTGCTTTATGAAAATGAATTTTAAAATATTCCTTAGAGGTAAGACTTGGCACATGTGCTCCTCCAGAAATCTGTTCATGGATTTCATCATTTCTTTTTTCAAGTTGTTAATGTGGTGGTCATTTAAACGTGTGTGTGTGTGTGTGTGTGTGTGTATTTTAAATGGGTGATAAATTTAAGATCAGCGTTTTTATGAGCACAGAAGTAAATGAAATGGAATGGATAATTTAAATACATATATATTTCTTAGGAGAATATATATAATCTCTTCAGCCAATTTATTTCTCAAAAGTTGACTATTTTATGTGATCTTATATTTGCTTTTATAGCAGACCCAAAATGTGCATGAACTAGGTCATAATACTGGAAAAAGTATGCCATCTGGATATTTTATACTGATAGCAACAATGTCAATTAATTTTTTTGGAGAGATTTTTACTAAAGGGCTCACGTGCTTGCCAGAGAGACAAAGAGAGACAGAAAGAAAGCAAGAAATCACCCCCGACCCCAGGCGGGGGCAGCGGATGGCCATGCCACAGTCCCTTCTTCTCTATTCTTCTCTTGGGCTCTTGGCATGCAGGCACACTTGCCCAGCGTGAGTATCAAGTTGCTGGGTCCAGGGCTCGAACAGCAGTTGACTATATGGGAGTGCAGCAACATAGCCATTATGTCATCTTCTGGTCCCAACATCATTAATTAAACTCAGAGGAGTGGTTATGTGTAAGTGAAGACTCCACTGAACAATGTTCATGAGAAGGTAGCATCATGGCTATTAGCTTTCCTACGATTAAAAAAGGCGGGAAGACTCATGGACACAGGCAGGAGCCCTGGTGACCTGGAAATACAGACGAAGAGTGTGCACTAATTTCTCTATCTTCTTGTCAGTCCCTTCATTCCATTCTTTTCTAGTATTTCAAATCCCCCATCCTAATTCAGTCTAAGGTTAACAACAAAAACGAACAAAGTCACACTGTGTGGACAAGTGTCTTTACAGTCTTAGCTGATCCCTCCAACCCATTAAGTGATTCTGTTACCCAGACAACTCTCTCGGTGCTCTTTCTTTTTTCTTTTTTCTTTTTTCTTTTTTTTTTTTTTTTTGAGGGATTGCTATAAGGCGCATGCGCTCACCAGACAGACAGAGAGAGACATAGAGACAGAAAGCGAGAAATCACCCCCCAGGGGGGATGGTCACGCCATAATCCCCTCTCCTCCATTCTCCTCTCGGGATCCTGGGCACACATGCACACGCGCCCGGCGTGAGTTTTAAGCCACCGGGTCCTGGATGTGAACCGCGGTCGACTACGTGGGAGTCCAGCGACATAGCCATTACGCTAACTGCTGGTTCCCTCAGCGCTCTTTCTCATTGGCTGTTTCTTCTCAGAGAATGACATTGTCTTCCCTTCTGGCAGATCATTGAAGTAAACTCTTTTCTTCTTAAGTATCTTCAAACATTTTGCTTTCTTATATTGTCTTGTGGAAGATATAAACATTTTTTTTAAGGATACACCAAGTATTCCTGGGTCTTAGCCCTTCTGCTCCAGGAGAAACTCATTTACTCATTACTAACCTCTTTGTTTTATTTTCTTAACCACCTCCACCAGCTCCTTTTTGGCTCCTTTGTTATGCCAGCTCTTGACCTTCACACTTCTACCATGTGGTTATCACATGTGTACTTCAGTCATGTAAAATATAACTTATAATTTTCCTTTCAAACAGGCTCTTAGTCCTGGGAACCAGCAGTTAGCGTAATGGCTATGTCACTGGACTCCCACGTAGCCGACCGCGGTTCGTGTTCTGAACCCGGTGGCTTAAAACTCATGCTGGGCGTGTGTGTGTGCGTGCCCAAGATCCCGAGAGGAGAAGGGATTGCGGTGTGACTATCCCCCCTGGGGGGCGATTTCTTGCTTTCTGTCTCTATGTCTCTCTCTGTCTGTCTGGCGAGCTCACGTGCCCTATAGCAAAAATCTCTCCAAAAAATAAAAACCGGGCTCTTAGTCCTATGCTCTATTTTAGAAAGTAGCATCTTCTCCTAAACTTAGCCACAATCTAGAAGTAATCCCAATGTCCCCTACTATCCTTAGTTCTGATATTCATTTGGTCACTGGCTCCTCTGGAAGTCTACCAGATTAACTCATTGCCCCAGCTCTTTGCCCAGCCGTACTCTACATCTTTTTGCCCACCTTGACTACTTTGTGATCTCTTAATTGATCTTTTTTCCTTTTACTTAGTCACTAACTCTAGACAAAGATAGATTGAATTTTTAAGATTAAAATATTTCATTTAGGTATTATCTTGAAACATACCTCTGTATTATGTTATGAAGTTTCTAGGCATTAACTATTTTTTAATGATACAGTTGTCTTTTAAAAACAGATATTAGGGCCAGCAGGTAGCATGGAGGTTAAGGCTGCTGGATCCCACATGGCTGACTCCAGGGTTCGAGTCCCAAACTCAGTGGCTTGAAACTCATGCTGAGCATGTGTGCATGTGGTCTCCCAGGAGGAGAGTGGAGGAGAAGGGATTGCCACATAGCCATTTCCCCAGGGGGTGATTTCTCACTTTCTTTCCTTATTTGTCTGTCTCTGTCTTTCTGGTGAGCACACATGCCCTATGGCAAAAATCTAAAACAAACAAACAAAAAACCCAGATGTTAATATTTATTCTATTAATCTGATTACCTCACTCTAAATTTTCAGTCAACTTTTTAATATTTTGCTAATGAATTAAACCACAGTGATGGTAGATACAGATGCTGATGTATAATGTGGGGTGTCTTTTCTTTTTCCACTCCTAATCCCCTTTCCATTAAACACCCACCTTCCTTCCCACACAGACAAGGAACAGCTTACATTTGTGTGCATAACATTCAGTTTAGAATATTTAGAAATGTCAGTCAGATTTCAGATTTAATATCTGCCCTTATAGAAATTTCTTTGCTGGGCTAATAAAATTAGGTAAATATACTTATTTAACAACTTTTTCCTAGGATTTGTCTTGCTTTGTGATTCAAAACTAGTGTATACTTTTGAGTATCATGTAATGCTCTGAAACTTACTTTAATTTCTAGTTTCATGTTACTTGTTAATTCCTACTTATATGCAACTGGACGTCTACACATTTTATTCTATTTTACTTTTCTGTTTTTAGCACACTATTTGTTTCTGTGACTTAATATAAACAAGTGATTCAGTAAGCATTGAATAATTTTGCAAGCACCAACCATCCAAACATAAAGTAATGTAGAGCGATAACATTCATGTGTTTTGATGGCATTTAAAAGGAAAATAAAGAAGGTTTGTGTCAGATGTGTGCTGCAGATCTCGAATTACCAAGGGCATTACTAGACTTTGACTATCTTGGAGCCAGAAGGACTGCAAAGCTATGATTTGGAGGATATGAGAAGAATAAAGACATACTTTATGTTAATACTTCTTTCTACTATAAAGGAAATAGCATTAATTTGAGGAGAGCTAGTTTACACAAAGTAACTCTTGTCCATTGTTGGTGTAAGTTTTTAGTGCAAAATTAATAAGAATTATTAAGTAGCTTACATCTTAAATTTTGTGTCTTGTTATTAGCTTAATTTCATGTCCAGGTTTTTATGGGGAGTGATCTAAACTTTTTCTTCACTAGCTAAGTGCTATTATTTTTCCAGCCTGGGTAGAGGAATGCTGGATTTTATGTATGCCCTGAAACAAATCAACAGTTTGGTTAAAACAGCTGCCTAAATGATGAGAAACAAATTGGATTATAAACTCCTACTTGGTAGTTTAGTATGTCAATTAGTTAAATAAGGATCTGAACCATATCATACAGTCATGGGATGAAAAATGACACATGGTAGTCAAGCCAAGTGGCTGGCAACAGGGCCAACCTCAATGCCTGGCTCTGCTGTTGATCTGGAGGTGGGGAGGGGGAGGTGGCATATGTGCCCTTTTGACAATAATCCAGTTCCTTTGAGTGTGAGATCATAGCTGTGTATTTAATAAGACTTTATTGAGTACCCATCATGAGTTAGATGACTTATTTAGGGATGAAGCAACGTACTTTGAAAGCATTACAAAACCAAGACTATATCATTTTAGGGCACTGGTGTTGTTCAATGTTGTGATTCAGAATGCGACTGCATATCATGGAGAATCCTTGTGGCAACCTGGTGTCATAATGGTTGTTTACCGAGTGGATCAATGAATGGACCAACAGAGTGACACTGTTCTAGCAAATAGAACCTACAAAGTTTACTTTCTTTTCCTTTATCTTCATTCTTCTTGCAAAGCTAGTTTCTAATACTCTCTTCCCACTGTGTTTCTAACCCTTTAATCTGTTCTATAACCAAACAATACAACACATTATTAAAGAATGTTCGCTCCAGAGTTCATATCCTGGCTTCTTTATTTTGGAGCTCCATGACTTTTTCAGTTATATCATTCTCCCACCCTTTAGTTTCACAATTTTCTAAGTAAAATCTGCTTCAAAAGTTGTCATGGTGGCCAGTCCGTGGCATGGTGGTTAAGAGGACAGATTCCACAGGGCTGACAGTATGGTTGGAGTCCCAGATCCAGGGGGCTTGGAAGACATTTGGGCATGTGTGTGTGTGTGTGTGTGTGTGTGTGTGTGTGTGTTCAAAATACCAAGAGGAGGGATGGAGAAGAAGGGATTATGGTATGGCCATCCCTCATGGGGATTACTTTTTCATTTTGTCTCTCTGCTGAGCACATGTACCCTGTAGTACATTAAAAATTTTTTTAAGTTGTAATGAAGACCAAGTCCGTATATGTGAAATACTTGGTGTTATACCTTGGCACATATGAATGTTATCTAAAATAAATTTCAGGGTCAGTCCATTTAGAGAACATAGACAAGACCATCTTAGTAGGATTCGTTTAGAGAAGGGGTTTCCAGATGAAGATTAGAATCACTGAGAGAGTTTAACATAGGTAGAAGATTCTTTCTATGAATGCTATAGCTGAAAAGAGACCCCAAGTAGTCCTGTCTGGCAACAGTATTCCTTTCTTGCAGTCCTTTTCACTTAAAAATTCTTTAAAAATCAGTGTTAATAATACAGACTTAAATTTCTTTTCATAGCAGGAAGACAGTTTGGGTAGGTGGAAGAAATAGAAGAAAAGTAGCTATTTGTAAAGATGAAGATCATATGTGTTGTAAGATTCCTCTAACCTATTCTAGATAGGTTTATTTAAGATGCAAGAGTCAGACAGACACTGGTACTGTTTCATAATATCCTTCAAAGATTTTTGAAGACTTAATAGTCTTTTCTACCTTAGCAAGAACTGAACCCATTTATCCATATAATCTCTTCAAGCTTGTAGTTATTGAAAAAGTTCTCTCTGTCCTCTCTGTTCTTACCCAGTCAAGAGCAGTGCACACATTATTTGCTTACTTGGGTGCTGTTCTGTGAGTTCGTGTATTTAAAGCTTGTGAGGGAGCCAAGCCACAGGATCTGGCTGGCTTTCAGCTGCTGAACGGGGGGCATATAACTTGCCATTGGTCCCCAACTGAGAGAACTGTGGATGTAATTTCTTGTTGTTCAATGTTGTGATTCAGAATGCGACTGCATATCATGGAGAATCCTTGTGGCAACCTGGTGTCATAATGGTTGTTTACCGAGTGGATCAATGAATGGACCAACAGAGTGACACTGTTCTAGCAAATAGAACCTACAAAGTTTACTTTCTTTTCCTTTATCTTCATTCTTCTTGCAAAGCTAGTTTCTAATACTCTCTTCCCACTGTGTTTCTAACCCTTTAATCTGTTCTATAACCAAACAATACAACACATTATTAAAGAATGTTCGCTCCAGCGTTCATATCCTGGCTTCTTTATTTTGGAGCTCCATGACTTTTTCAGTTATATCATTCTCCCACCCTTTAGTTTCACAATTTTCTAAGTAAAATCTGCTTCAAAAGTTGTCATGGTGGCCAGTCCGTGGCATGGTGGTTAAGAGGACAGATTCCACAGGGCTGACAGTATGGTTGGAGTCCCAGATCCAGGGGGCTTGGAAGACATTTGGGCATGTGTGTGTGTGTGTGTGTGTGTGTGTGTGTGTGTGTTCAAAATACCAAGAGGAGGGATGGAGAAGAAGGGATTATGGTATGGCCATCCCTCATGGGGATTACTTTTTCATTTTGTCTCTCTGCTGAGCACATGTACCCTGTAGTACATTAAAAATTTTTTTAAGTTGTAATGAAGACCAAGTCCGTATATGTGAAATACTTGGTGTTATACCTTGGCACATATGAATGTTATCTAAAATAAATTTCAGGGTCAGTCCATTTAGAGAACATAGACAAGACCATCTTAGTAGGATTCGTTTAGAGAAGGGGTTTCCAGATGAAGATTAGAATCACTGAGAGAGTTTAACATAGGTAGAAGATTCTTTCTATGAATGCTATAGCTGAAAAGAGACCCCAAGTAGTCCTGTCTGGCAACAGTATTCCTTTCTTGCAGTCCTTTTCACTTAAAAATTCTTTAAAAATCAGTGTTAATAATACAGACTTAAATTTCTTTTCATAGCAGGAAGACAGTTTGGGTAGGTGGAAGAAATAGAAGAAAAGTAGCTATTTGTAAAGATGAAGATCATATGTGTTGTAAGATTCCTCTAACCTATTCTAGATAGGTTTATTTAAGATGCAAGAGTCAGACAGACACTGGTACTGTTTCATAATATCCTTCAAAGATTTTTGAAGACTTAATAGTCTTTTCTACCTTAGCAAGAACTGAACCCATTTATCCATATAATCTCTTCAAGCTTGTAGTTATTGAAAAAGTTCTCTCTGTCCTCTCTGTTCTTACCCAGTCAAGAGCAGTGCACACATTATTTGCTTACTTGGGTGCTGTTCTGTGAGTTCGTGTATTTAAAGCTTGTGAGGGAGCCAAGCCACAGGATCTGGCTGGCTTTCAGCTGCTGAACGGGGGGCATATAACTTGCCATTGGTCCCCAACTGAGAGAACTGTGGATGTAATTTCTTTTTGGTAAACATCCATCCTGAAGTGAATTTATCTCCTCTACACATTTGTTTTCCTTTGGAGTGTTTTCCTTTTGTTGCATGATCCTCACTTTGTTGGACATAAGTACTTCTGTGCTGTTACTTATCCTTTCAAAACAAGGAAAAATTACTTTTGCAAAGCTGTTTAAGTCAGAGGATATAAAATGAATCCCATCCAAACCAGCAGTTACCATCCATGAGAGGTAGGAAGACAGACGTCTAGTACTAGTCAGACAACTAACAATCCATGGCATGACTGAGCTGGGATAGCACAGCCAGGACATTGGCTTACAGCAGTGTCAGGGCATGCGGTCAAACCTTTCTTGTGGTTTGGGTCCAAGTTGGATTGGTTAATGTAGTTGGTTTAAGGAAGGCTAAGAAGATGTATTCTTGCTCTTTTGGTCTCACTGATGGTCTTTGTTTCTGTCACCATTATTATCACTGCCATCCTCACCATCCTCACTAATAGGGATTGAATGATCACTGTATGCCATGAACTAGACTAAACCTTATTTTCTTGTTGAATCATCACACCAACTTCATCTAATAGTAACTACTATTTCTCACATTTTATTGGTAAAAAATGGAGGCTTAGAGAAGATAATAGCTGTGGAGTTATAGAAAATTTATAGTAGTAGGATTAAAGTTCAGATCAAGGTTCAGTCTCCAGAGTATGTTCCTAATCTGCATGATTATTGCCCTCTTGAACTAAGATCAATGTTGGAAAGGATCCACTTTAAGAACTCACTGCTTTTAAATGTTCCATACATAAAATCTTGGAAGGCATTTTTCCCAGTTCCATTGTTTTAATATAATCTAAGTGCCTTTAGTAAAGGAAATCAAAAGGTTAGGTTAGAAGTAGTAGTGTTGGAGAAATCGTTACAATGTAATTTGAAATACTTTGGCAAAACTAAATTTTTAGTCTCTTGTTTTTATAAATATGACATTTCAAAAGAATAGGCAATGTGTGTTTATATAAGGCTATTCAAGCTATCAGATAAATAGTACATCTGTTAATGATATACTTTTAAAAAGAGTAAAGGATGATCTAACAAAATTTAAAGAACATAAAGATTATATGGAACCTGGTGGGCAACTATTTTGTCTGTTTGAGAAACTGTACTTAAGTCACCACAGAAAGAAGTTTAGAGTTCAAATAATTAAAAACTCTTTGGTACTCAAGGTTATTAAGAATACTTAAGTATTCTTTGGGCCTTTAAAATACTTTTTTCTAGGATAAGTGAATGTAGAGATTTTTTTTTGGAGAGATTTTCACTGTAGGGAGTGTGCGCTCGCCAGACAGAGAGAGACAGAGAGACAGAAAGTGAGAAATCACCCCCCAGGGGGGATGGTCACGCCGCAATCCCTTCTCCTCCATTCTCCTCTCGGGATCTTGGGCACGCACGCACACGCGCCCGGCGTGAGTCTCAAGCCACCGGGTCCGGGACACGAACCGCAGTCGACTACGTGGGAATCCAGCGACATAGCCATTATGCTAACTGCTGGTTCCCAATGTAGAGATATTTTAAGGCAGATATATGGAGTAGATGAACCCTCAAGGTTTGACCTGCATTTATTTTGAGGGAAGGAAGGTGTTTGTTCTTAATATTTCTCATTAGTCAGGAGTTTAAAATTTGCCATTTGTTATTGGTGTAAAGAAAATAAAGTTGGATTTGTGAGTTGTTCTCAGCCATGTGAACTTTGGTTGTACATTTTCTTTCTAATACAAAGTATCTGAGCATACTTTGGATTAATGACCATAGGCCTCTGATTTACTATAGAATGCTATCTAGATAGACCTGCCCTTACTCCTTTCCCTTCTGATTTCTCCCTAAACATCTCCCTAAAATGCTTTCAAGGATGGAATGAGTAATACTGCAATTTGAAACCAACAGTCAACCTCTTGACAGAATCTAGAAGGAAGTTTCCACAAACAACTAAATGCTAAAGGACCCACTTGTAGGTGTTACGTATGTTATGCTGCATAACTTCCTTCTACAGGAAGGCTAGAAAATGACTCTGTCCACTCCCATAAAACTGGGCCCTGGGTCAAAAAGTTGTGTATCAACCAGGAAACTGGACAGATATCCTTTTGTTGCATGGCCTTTGATTTATAACAAAATGATGATAACTAATAGTGAATGCTTAAAATAGTCCAGGTGTTGTGTTAAGGATATTAACTCAATTACTACAATAACTGTATAAGATAGGCCCTAGTGTTATTCCTCACTCCCAGAGAGGAGAGGAGGGGTGCAGCAATGGTCAATAACAGCTGTGTGGTATGAGCTAGGATTTAAACGTAGCAATTTGGCTTCAGAACTAACGTTTGTAATGACAAGGATAAACTGTGAAGCAGTTTCCTCTTCCTTAAATCTTCCTCTCCACAGCCTGTTAGTATTTCTCTTCTGGCAAATAGTTACCAAGTCCCAGAAGAAAAAATATATATAGTACCTAAGAATTTGGTGGCACATTGTGTCCTGAAAATTGTGGTTCCCTTGAGTACTGAAAGTCAGGAAGATGCGGTATTTCTCTTTCTATGCCTGGCTTATTTCATTTAATGTTAAGTTCCTTTAGTGTCACCCATTTAATGTCAAATGACAGGATTGTGTTCTTTTTAATGTCTGAATAGTATTCAACTGTGTATGTTTGTATATACACCACATTTTCTTTATCCAATCAACAGTTGAATAGATTAGCTTCCATATCTTGGCTACCATGAATACTTCTGCAATAACACTGGAATGCAGACATCTCTGTGACATAGTGATTTACTTTCCTTTCACTGTATACCAGTAGTGAAATTGCTGGTACATACAGATGGTACCTTATTCTTCAAAAATTATTCATTTAATTTATTTATTATTTTTTAAATTTCCTATAGGGCATGCACACTCACCAGAAAGAGACAAAAGGAAAGAGAGAAAGCAAGTGGTCAGGTCTGGGACTCAAACCAAGTTTGGGCATATGGGAGTCCAGCACCTTAACTACTATCTACCTGGTGGCCCTTAGATGTTACCTTCATTCTTTTCTTTTTTAAAAAAACATTATTATTTTTTTTGCATTGAGTCACTGTGTATCATTACAGCATAGCAAATGAATGTTCCCATCATGAATACACTGCATATCTTTCCAAAGATATTGCCATACACATTAGGGTCAACATATTTCTTTCCACTTTGGGTCCCTTAAACATTTTACTTCTTCCTTCTTCCCTTTGATTCCCTGCCTCTCACCCTTACCTATTTCCTACCCTCTTCCCCCAACTGTAGCCAGTACCATCATTACTCTCCTTGCTTTAATACCTTCTAATCCTTCAGTTTCTGACATAGAGTGCTGACATTAGGTATATATTGAGTGGGGACATACAATGCCTCTCTTAATAGATAGTTTTCCTGTTTATAATTTTTATGTGAGTGTTACTTTCTCTCAGCATTTAAGTCTTCTGACCTCAGCTATGATAAGTTGTCCATGTAAGAATAATTCCTTTATAGTGAGATGATGTGAGGAAAAACCTAGATAGTACATAAATTTATGAAGGAAAAATAATTACTACTTAGGATCTCACCATTGAAGAATAAATAACATATTTTTGTTCTACTTTTTTTTCCCTGTAACTTACTGGTTGAAAGAAACTTTTAAAAAGCTTCTTCTATCAAGAGATGAGTGATATGTTGCCTGGTTATTACCTTTACTACAGATACAACTTTAATGTCTATATAATCTATTTTAGGGTGTAAAATATTCACCAAACAACCTCTCCATTGTTGAGTCTCTCGATTGAGTCTATGTTTACTTAATATAAATAAATCTATAGTGAATATCTGTGTTGAAATCCTTGTCTACCTTTTGATTTTCCTCAGCACAGAGTATTCTACTTAAAATGAATAAGTCAGAGTATGCACTTGTGAAAGAAGTTAAATACAGCTATTTTGGATTTCGGAAAGGCTGTACCATTTTTCACCTTAACAAGACATATACGTCAGTACTCTATTTTATCTATTTCATATCTTAAAATTTTGCACTTAATTTTGAATATATACATAAACATATACCAATTGCAGTTGATAATTTTTAAAATTCTCACAAAGGGGCTTTGGGGAAAGGAACTCTTTACCTGTGTCACATTATGAATTCATATAGTCTTAATGGGGACTGATTTAATTTCTAACTTTATTACAAAATCTTGCTAGCACCAAGAAACACTCATTATCTCAATAGAAAAGTCACAATATTTCAAGAAATCAGTGTACTCAAATGTGCAGTACACGGTTTGTGAAGTTACATAAAATAAATGTGGAAGAGAATTTATGTTGGAATATTACTTTTTTTTTTAAGTTTTTTAAGTTGCCAGAGGGCATGTGCACTTGCTGGAGAGATAGGGAAACAGAGAGGGAGGGAGTACCACCCAGTTGGTTCTAGGCCCATTACATTCCCCTTCCTCCATTTCTCCATATTGTTGGGATGGTTTTCAAGCTGCTGAGGCTGGAATTTGAATCTTGGTTGGCCATGTTGGAGCCAGTTCTCTTAACTACCAGATGGGGCTGGCTTACTACATTTCTTTTTATCTTAACTGCATTGCTTAAGACAAAATAACATGTTTCTAATATTGTCATATTGTTAACATCTCTGTTGCAGACTTCTCTAGTGGATCATGATTTTAGAATCTCTTTATGATTTAATCTTTGTGGTGTGTCTATAACGGAAACCTTTTTGATAGATTCTATGACAAGGCAATCCTTATACCAATTTATTACACAAGCTCTGACAAATAGCTTTGAAAGTCATTTCTATAATGAATACAATGTTTAATTGCCATTTTGTTGACTTCTAAATTATTTCTAATTGATTGAAAAGTTTTTATAAAATTGTCCCTTAAATTAAGATATGTGTGAGTTGAGTGCTTGTCAGAATACTCATTTCTAAACTCTACATTTTGAAGTCTCATCCTTGAGAAAGAGAACCAGCTCTTCATATCTTGCAGACATTTCTCTCCTTTCTTGTCCTCCTTCCTCCATCTCTTTCCTTTCTAACACGTAACTCAACACATCCAGATTTTTGGTTGTTTCCACATTTTGTTTTTAAATATACAAACTGGGATAGAGGTCTTAAGTCATGTCTTGCTCTTGGTTAGTAGGAATTATTTGACCTTATTTTATGGGTATAAAATATATAACTGGACGTTGGGGCCATCAGGTGGAATGGTGGTTATGGGCACTGGACTCCCAGATGGGTGACTTTGGTTCAAGTCCTGGGCTTGGTGACTTGCTTTCTCACTTTCTCTTCCTCTCCCTCTCTGGTCAAATTAAAAGAAAGGAAGGAAGAAAGTTAAATAAAATTATTCTTTTAAAAAAAAAATAGAGAACTGGACTCCAGGGACTGAGGAAGCCAGATATTGGTGCAGTGGTAAAGTATGATGCTCTGCAAGGCAATACAACATGAAAAGTTTGAAATTCAAGTCGGGAGACCTCTGCAAGCACACAGGGTACACACTACACACTTGACCATTATCCAGGACTTGTTGGAGGCTAGGGGTGAATTTCTATGTCAGTTTCCTATGAGGGGTTCTGCCTCTGTCTCTTTCTCTGTCTCTCTCATTTTCCTTTCTCCCACTCCACTCTCTTTTCCCTCTTACTCATGAAAAAGATAAATAAACTTAAAAAAAATCCTCAAGAATCTTTATTATTTAATGCATAATTTTCTTTGTTAGAACCAAAAAAAAAATAATGAATTTGTTATGACTCTAAGATTTTACCATAGGAATTTTACAACTCTTAAGTTTATAACTTTTAATTCTCTAGAATTCTTCCCTCTATTTTTGAAGAAACTTGTGATTCGTTGGCCATAATCCTTAAAAATACAGTTTTATGCTATAAAATAAACATTTGTACATTTATGTGGAAGTAAGTCGTATTCTCATGTATCCAGATGTGTCTAGATGTATTCTATGGAGGAATATATTTTACATATACTTGCACACATGAACACACATCTCAGAGAAATTGTGCATAGTCTTCACCATTTTTAAGGGGCTTACTTCACTACTACTGAAACCTTGAGTGACCCAGAATTTAAGATTAAATGAGGGTCATTAAAACACAGCTGCAGTTGTCTTTCAAAGATAAGACTTGAGTTATATTAGAACCAATTTAGCTTTTAATAAAACAGTTAAATGGTGAGCCTTAGACAGTATTTTGGTGCAGTCTTAAATTTTGCTATAGGAAGACTTGAAAAGCACAAAAAGGCAATTTAAAAATATAAGTATTAATCTTCTTTAACATTTTTCACTCACACATATTGTCTGTTTTGTATTAGAATCAAGCTGATTGGAAGTGATTTCTAGAAGTTTCTTAATTCATTCCTTCTCTTCTGATTTCTAAGCTACTGTCAGAAAAATGGTTACCTAATTTTTGAAAATGGGGAAGCAGGAAATCTTTTCACATCTGTTCTCAGTAACTCAGTCTCTAACTTCCCTAATAGATAAAGGAGTTATTATGACTATGTAGTTGTAATTTTATTTATTTTTGGTATGTGACACAGTGAAAGGTAGAAAACAATTCTATTTTGTTGACTTTTTTTGTTATTTCTTAGCAAAACATTCTCTGTAGTCTTTCCTCAAATTCCCTAACTAAATATATCTTTCATACCTTTATTTAGTTCCACTGGCTTAAATTGTTGAAAGCCAAATAGGATACTATATTCAAGCATAGTGAAAATACAGTGTCCATTTAATTTTGTGTTAATGTTCATGGCTATTTTTTGTTAACTATTACATACATGGACTTTTTAAAATTTTATTTTTAATTGACAAATAATTGTATATGCTAATGGTATAATGTGAGTTTTTTAATCTACAAGTATATCAAGTTAATTAACACATGTATTATATCACCAACTTACCAATTTTTTTTTGTCAAGAAAGCATTAAAAATCTATTAGCAATTTTCAAATACACAATACATTATTAACAGTGGTCACTATTCACATGCTATGCAATAGATCACTAAAACTCATTTGTGTAGTCTAATGAAACTTTGTATTCTTTATTTTTACTTTTAAAAGTTTGAAATTTTTTATTTTAATATTGTCTTTTAAAATTTTGCTATAGGACACAGGTGCTCAACAGAAAGAGAGAGATAGAGACATAGAGAGAGAGAGAGAAAGACAACAGGTCCAGGATTTGAACTGTAGTCACCATGTGGAAGTCTAGCCCCTTAACCACCACATCACCTGCTGCTGGCTCAACTTTGTATCCCTTAATCAACATCTTCCCTTCTCTCCCTTCTTCTTCCTCCTAGCATCTGGTAGTCACCTTCCTACTGTTCCTATGAGATAGATTTTAAATATATAAAAAACATTCAATTGCTATATATCATTTGGCTTATAAAGAGAATTTACCCAACATAAAATATAACTCAGACCAGTCCAGTTGAGAATACTCTACACATCATCATCAACAGATAATAAATCATTTCTCTGTCCCACAAATGTCTTGCATCTCTACTGTTTTCTCTCTGATTTCCTTCCCTTTTTAAATTCTCCACGTGAGTGAGATGACTGAAGACTTGCTTTTCTGTTCCTGGCTTAACATAATGAATGTCCTTTAGTTCCATCCATGTTATTGGAAATGGCAAAATACTCTTCTTTTTAAATGTTGTATAGTATTTCATTGTGTATGAAATTTTCTTTATCCATTCATCCAGTGATGACACTTAGGTTGTTCCCATATCTTGGCTGTTATGAATAATAAGGAATACAGGATTTCAGCTATCCCATCAACATGCTGATTTCAAGTAGTTGATATGTACCCAGAGGTGAGCTTACTGGACTATATGGAAGTTCTATTTTTAGTTTTTTTGAGGTGATTTCTCCCACTGTAGTGTTTTCCATTATGACTACACTAATTTGTATTTTTATAAATATTATATAAGGGTTCTTTTTTCTGAACATCCTCAACACTTACCATTCCTCTTGTTAGTAGTCATTATAACTGGTGTAAGATATTATTTCACTGGGGTTTTTAATTTGCTTTCCCTAATGATGAAAGATATTGAGCATTTTTAAATATATCTGTTGGCCATTTACCTGTCTGTCTTTGAGAAATTTCTGTTTAAGTCTTTTGCCTATGTTTTAAATCACATTGTGTTTGTGTTTGTGTGTTTTGTTTCTTTTTTTTTTATTGTGTTGAGTTATCTATGGACTTTTTAATTTCATTGCAATGGTCTGTTTAGTTCATTTCAGAATAAGTCCTTGATTTTGATATACTACAATCCTGAGTTTGTTTTGTCTCACATAATAGCCCAGTGCTGTTCTTCATATTGTTTCTCTTGTCGAACTTCAGATAAGTAATGTCTTTTACTGAAATCAGTGAGTTTGGAATGTGAAGCTGCTCTTGGCTATCTATCATTAAAATAGTGACCTATTTAAAATCAGTTCCATTACATCTCACATTTTTTCAGGTAATTTGTAAACTTTTGGTTTCAGATACTGTCCTTTAGCCCTGAGTTACATAAAATGGTTAAGAACATAGTGTTAGAAGCATGACAATAAACAAGGCTTGCAAAGTTTATTATGGATATGTATTACACATATATGAGTACATATAGAGTACTTTATTTGAATTTTAGCTTATATAACATGTTTTTGCATCTTTTCTGAAGCAGGAAGTACATTTTCAATTGAGGAGAAATAAAATCATTTTATTAAATAATAGGATGTTCGTAAAAATAACAGAGAAGCCCTGCTCTGTTTTAATGTCTGGTAGTCACAGACAAAAGCACTACACTGGGGTTTAAAATAATCTAGCTAGGTCATAGATGTCTTAAAACATTAGAATATGATGTCTCTAACAATCACGAGGTATACTGAGCATATTATGATCAGTGAGTAATTGGCAATGGTTTTATAGTGGCCAAAACACTTGTTTGGTCTTTACTTGTAGATAGAGGCTATTTATTTTTAAATAAAAAACAAGCAAGTTAATTTTTTTGTTATGTAAGAATAGCAGTAAAACTATGCCTTTTTCATCTAGCCCGGTATCAAACTAATGATGGCCTTTGGTTCCATTTTATAAATTAAATGTTGTAATGACCAGTTCATGGGATTTTTAAAAACTGAAGATTGACAGGAGGAGCATAACATTGACTTCCTTTCGCTCTTCCTCTTCAAGGGATCATACTTCTCAATACTACAATGATGAGAGAAACTATCATGTAATAAACAACATGGAGAGTTTCTGACCAGACTGAATTCAAATCTCAATCCTGCAATTTACAAAGTATGACATCTTAGGGTACTTAATCTCTTTGACCCTCCATTTTCTCTTCTAAAAAATGGGGGTAAAGACAGTTATCTATGTAGAGAAGGGAGTGTATTCAGAAAGTTTATGGAAAAACGTATTTTAAAAAAACTATGCATAGGCTTCAAAAATTTTTGCACCAAAATATTCTAATTCTACTTTTCACAAACTTAAGTCCTCTTTTATTTAATAAGGCTCTTTTTAATATGCAATGAGTTAACATATGCAAAGTACTTACTGCTTGGTATATAGGCTACACGTACATCATGATGATGATGATTTAATGTGAAATAAACCTGTAGCACTTTTCTAAAAGCAAAAGAGATAATCAACTTTCTTATTTCCCTCTGTTAACCTATCTGATCGCATCCAGATACCCCTGATATTTGGATCACCTGCACTGAGGGGACTTCTTTTACTTTTGCAATTATTGAAGCACTAGTCCTGCATCTAAGTTAGGAAGAGGCCCCAGATATAATTATAATTTTAATTGTTTTCAATTGTAATTTTTTTAATCTAGCTCTTTAGAAGTTTTATAAACGAACTAGATTGTCTCTCAAAACACAACTTACTTATAGAATAAATTAAAATATTGTGTAGAGTAAATCAAGTTTCCAAGATGTAACCACAGAAGAAATGACTCTGCCATGACTTGAGTGGCCTACAACACTTTGACTAGAGCTTAAAGATGAGGATGCTTTTCCTGGGTATGCACGTTCCTCCACACGGGGCAGCTTGATCTCTGCTTGCTTCTTCCTGGGTCATCACCCACAGACTGAAGAGAAGAGAACGCAAACCAAAAGAGATTTGCTTCATTTCACATTTGGGAGGGTAGTATCTCAACAGGTTGGGAAGGAGGTTGCCATAAATGTTGAAGCACTGTCATATGGTACTTCTTTTTCCATCTTGTGCCAAAATCCTTTTCTTTCTCTGGTCTACCCCATTTTCAACAGAGCTTTATACTTTATATATGTGTGCAATTAACTTGACACTGAATCGCCTCTGAAGCTTTAAAAATCTGGATTTTCATTCAGGAGTTGGTAAATGACTAGGAAACTTCTATTTAAAAAAAATAAAAATGAGAACAACTTCCTGGAGGATTCTACCACCTTTGACCTGTGAACTGGCTTTCAGAATCCAGGGTCTTCTTCCAACTCCCCAGTTGAAAAATAAGCATCCTGTGTCATCTTCCCTTGGGTTTTGCTATAGGCATGTGGTTGATACTGAATTGGAGCTACTAAATGTGTTGCTTGACTGAGGCTTTGAATGCCTAACCCCAGAGAATAATTAACCTGAGAAATGTAGGTTGTAGGCCAGGCCCACTGGGGAGCAAATGGGGCCCAAGGAAACCCTAATATTGTGTGGCATTGGTCAGGGAGGTTGAGGCCTTTTTTCAGCCTAGTTTTTACTTATTGTTTGTACAGCAGTCATTTAAATGATTATGCAATTAAGGGTATTTTGCTGGGAATAAGGGATCCAAAGAGTACAGTAGAAAGAGCACAGGTTTTAGAATTGGCCAGATGTTGGTTTGAATCACTGTAGAGCTATGTGATTTTGAGCTATTTACTTAACTGCTATAAGTTTATTTCCTCATTTGCAAGATGGAAATAATGCTTGCTTTGCAGGTTGTCATAATAATTAGAAATAACACACATGGGGCACTTTATCAAGTAGGATAATTTATTTAGCATTTGCGTGCCAAGTATAGTATTTGGAACTTTATTCATATTCTCATTCAGCATTTACAAAGATGTTGAGGCAGGCACCATGGCCGCTATCAGATGAGAAATGAGAAAACTAAGATTTGGAAAACAAAGTCATCAGTTCAAGGTGACTTCCTTCTAAGTGGCCTAATTCTGCTTTGAATCTAGAATGTCCCCCAGACCTAAGTTCTCAACTTGTATTTTGGGTGCCTTCCCAAAGTGATCCATAACACTCCTTCAGGCTGGACTTGGGAGTGACCCATCCTAGGCTGGCCAGGCATTCATGACTTTAAGGTTTAACTTGCAGAAAAACCAAGACAAGCTGAATTCTTCTCTTGGGAATATGTAATTGAGGCAAAAGAGACCTAGACTTGTTTGAGAGTCAGGTAAGCTGAAAAGTCACAAGGTTGATGCAGGACTAGAGTAGTCTGTATGGACCACATATAACTGAAGTTGAGGGCAGAAGCTAATGACAGCTCAGGAAGAGTAGGAGAGTTTGTTTTACAATGGATGACAAAGACCTTACGCATTACAGTGTTTAGATGTAGCCTGCATATGAGGGGACTTCAAAAGTTCATAAAAAAAGGAATAATATATGAATTTTGGTGTTAAAGAATTTTGGAAGAAATTTGTGCCTTTTTTTTTTTCCATACTAAATATTTTTCATGAACTTCTTGAAGACCTCTTATATCTTTGTATTAACTCCTGAGGCGGATTTGAGTGAATATTCTAACTTTATTTTTGGAAAGACTCTAACCAGAGTTCTGATATGTATTGGCATTAAATTGTAGCTATTCTTAATTATTCAAAAACTAGTAGCCTTGACATATAGTCAAACAAAATCGCAATAGAAGGTGGTCAATGTTATAATGAGGAGGGAGGTCATGTCTCAGTGGAGGGGATATGTGTTTGACCTGCGTGGAGCATGCATCCCTCATGTTATCCTGTATTGATGGTCTTAGGTAAAAGTTGCCACTTAGGTCAGCAATAGGCATAGACTGATAACAGTGCTCTCATATAGCTACATGTAGAAACTACTGCTAACTTTCTTTCAATTTGTATGTGTGTCTCTTCAAGTTCTATAGAAATTGTGTTAAATCCAAATTAAATGCTTGCCATATGATGATAGTCCTAAATGTCATTTCTTGAACTTTTTTTTTAAGCTAATGGTTATTGATTTAAGACCAAGAAGAAGGTATTAAATCCTCTTGTCCTAATGGAATTATCCTGAAAGGTACCTTCCCTTATAGTATGAAGTCAGCTCTGGAGGAACTGGAAATTCTTTTCTGGTTATCTCATAGCTCCTAATCAAATGAAAACAGTGGTATCATTTTCTCTGCAAAATCTGATGCTTTATCTTACCTAATTTAGGAATGAATGGCAAATGAGTCTGATAGTTTTCAACAAATGGTACTTATTTTGAGTAAATTTAGGGCAGGTTGTTACACAGTGTTCTGTCAGCATGGTTGGAGTACTTATTTATTTCCACAATTTTCAATTAAATGATAACATGGATAAGACATTTAAAGTGCATGATAAAGTGCAGCGGGAATGTCCACCATCTCACTTACGCTAGCTCGGAAATTTCATAGGTTGCATCTTGCTAAAAGGTAGGAAAAGGAATAAACAACTAAAGTCCAAGTTATAGGTATGTTGTTAGAAAGGGATGTTAAAAAGTTCATGGAAAAATGGAACTATTGTATGAGTTTATGTCGGTGTAAAAATATTGAAATCTTTGCATGCTTTTAAAAAATATTAATTTGTCAGCAGGCATGTACACTAATGAGTGAGACAGAGAAAGAAGGAGAAAGCAACTCTCAAATGGTGCTAGTACATGTGACAGTCCCTTCTCCATCCCATCAAAATTTGGGGCATGCATGTACAGGTGCTTGATGCATTTTATATAAAAAGAAAAATATGTCATGGCTTACCTGACAACCTAATAGACTCTTGCTCCCTTAACCACTAGGCTCTGGAGTCAGCATCATGCATAGTGTTTTCATAATACATACTTTCCATAACTTTTTGAAGGTCCCCACATATTTTATGTAGCTAGTAGTTCATAAAGGGTTTTTTAGCAGTTATGATGAGGTCAGTATTTTTTTCATAGAATTTGGTTAGAGTAATATTAGTTGTTCTCCAATGTATCTCTGCCTTTCTTGAAAAATGACTCTAGATGCTTTTTCAGTGACCTTTAAGGCTGGAAAAGTATAGGAGAAAGAAATTGAAACCTGTGTTCCAAGCCTAGCTCTGCTACCAATTAGTTGTAGGGACTTGAGTAGGTCACTCTAGGTTTTCTGTGTCATCTTGCTTTCTATCTAAACCACTTGGCAGAGTTAGAACAGGGCATAGTCAGTGCCTGGCATACCTGCCATCTCTCCACATACCTCATCTGGCCCGGCCCACGGACTGCTGGGAGGCCAATTCAGCAGAATCTTATTTTAGGAATCACCACCAAGCAATCAGCTTTCATCCTTAGTAACAAATCTATGTGTACTTTTTGGACCAGAAGATAATGAAGATCATTTTTAGTGTAATAACTTTATTATAAATAAGAGAATCAAGAAAAAGGACCTATTTTGGGCAGGTAAATCACTGTCTAAATAGCAGATTCATCATCATCTCTCTCTTTTTTGTTGTTTGTTCCCTTTATCCTTAAACATCTTGCTCTGCTTTTCTTTGAGTCTTTAGTCCACTTCAGGCTGACATTGGGCTAGAAATAAAAAAGTAAGTGCCCCCACTTGGGGTTTAAAAAAACATATATTTAACAAGTTAGAGTCCCCAAACTCCCCTGCACATTAAAATAAAACAAAGCAAACAAAAAACTTTTAACCAGTATTCTTACAGTAAAAGTGAATTATTGCCCCCTTGTGGTAAAAATTATGCATTTATTTTTCACAAACTTTATGGTTTCTACTAACCTGAATCTTTGCTTACCAAGAACCTGAAATATTTATGAAAAAATAATTTGAATAGTTTCAAAGCCACCTCTCTATGTTTATTTCCCCATCCTAAACCATGTAGAAGCTTAGTCATTGCCATTTTGTCTTGTCCTGTTTGAGGTACCAGATTATCTAAGAGATTATCAACTGGAGTGATCAACAGGGTTGTTACATGGACCGAACCCAAATTTCCTTCAAATTACTTTGCTGTAGGTCTTATTGATTCAAGTGAATTGGTGAGGACTTGGGAATAACTTATTGACCCTTTATAGGTCACTTGAAGATGAATGATTTTTTTTTTAGAGCTATAAAACAAGGAACTTCTGAAATACGTGCAGGAAAACTTAGTGATCATAAAGGTCCACATGAGCTTCACAGTGAGCTTTTCTTCCATTTTCATCATTTGAACCATGAGAAGAGATTTTAAAACTGAAGGGGGCTTCCTGTCAACAAAATGGGTAACAGCTCTCATGCTTAGTAAAAAAGTCTTATTTGCGAAAAATTGAGAAGTCTTAAAAACAAAATAGCATTAGCACACATTTATTTTTTATGCATGCCAGAGGGCACATGCACCAGTGAGAGAGAAAGAAAGTGCTAAAGTACTTCTCATGTAGAATCTTCATGCAGCAATCCCTTCTCCATTTCTCCCTCCTTTTGGGATCTTGGTCATGCATGCACATGTGCCCAGCATGTTTCTCAAGCTGCCATGTCTGAGACTTTAACCAAATGGTTGGCCACATGGGATCCAGCCACTTTTAACCACTTTAAATTATACCTTGGACTGGCCCTATATGCCACACTTTTATATATAGAACAGTAACACTCTGAGGCTTTGCAGTCAGTCACATTGAATTAGATTTTACAAATTAGTGTAAGTCTGTGTGGGTAGAGTCCAGTAAAGTTCATTTTGTCAGTTAACTTTTATTTTGGATAGTTGTCACTCTATGAAGTATTAACAACTACTTGTAAGTTATCTCTAGATTGTGTATAGATCTCTAAAGCATGTTCTCTCTCTTTTTTTTTTTTTTTTTTTTGAGAGGTTTTCACTATAGGGTGCGTGCACTTGCCAGGCAGACAGAGAGACAGAAAGCGAGAAATCACCCCCCAGAGGGGATGGTCAAGCCGCAATCCCTTCTCCTCCATTCTCCTCTCGGGATCTTGGGCACACACACACACATGCCCGGCGTGAGTTCTAAGCCACCGGATCCAGGACGCGAACTGCAGTCGACTACGTGGGAATCCAGTGACATAGCCATTACGCTAGCTGCTGGTTCCCAAGATGAAGATGAAGATTAAGTGATCACTAGAAGTTTTTCTCAAGTTACTACTCAAAATTCAAGATGGCCTAGTAAATTCTCCTCAGTAAGTAGCTTTTTTTTTTCTTCCTTTCTTTTTTCTCTTTTTTTTAAAAAAGGGATTTTCACTATAGGGCACTTATGCTTGCCAAAAAAAACAGCAAGAAATCACTCCCCCCTGGGGTGGGGAGATGGCCACACCAAAGTCCCTTCTTCTCCATTCTCCTCTGGGATCTTGGGCATGCACGCACACACGCCTGGCATGAGTTTTAAGCCACCAGATCCAGGACTCCAACCGCAGTTGACTACATGGGAGTCCAGTGATATAACCATTAAACCATCTGCTGGTCCCTCGTTATATTCTTTTTATGCCTTCACACTTGGTTTATCTCAAGATTGTAGTTTTCTCAAAGAAAATTTGGTCATAACAAATAACCACTGAAAAAGGAGATGTTGCTTTCTGCAATACATTTTCTGTAAAGAGTGCATTTCTCTTTTTAATCACAATTTGATTTACATACAATATTTGTCCAAGTCTATGGGGGTACAGTGTGGCTTTACAAAACATGCATAAATTATATAACAGTCAACCTGTGGTAATAAAAATATCTACCATCTCATACATTTATCATGACTTTATGTTGTATACATTTGAGAGACACCATTCTAATTTTTTTCAGAATTATTTTATTTAACTTTATTTATTTTAATTTGACGAGAGAAGGAGAAAGGGGGGGGGAGGGAGGGAGGGGAAAGAGAAAGAAAGAAAGTGAGAAAGCAAGCTGCCAGGTCCAGGATTCAAACCACAGTCAGCCATGTGGGAGTCCAGTGCCCTTAACCACCATGCCACCTGCCAACCTCAGACACCATTCTATTTTGAAGTATATGTTGGATCGTCTCCAACTGTTTTTACTCTAATGTACTATAGTACTCTGCAAATCATTGCACTTAGCAAACCAGATTCTTATATAAGTTAACCCAGTTTTTTCCCTCCCGTTGCCTTCTATTCCCAGCTTCTGATAGCCACTGTTAACACTTCCCATTTCTATATAATAGAATCTTTTATTGATAGTTTCCGCCAATCAATGAGAACATACGGTATTTGCTTTCAGTGTCTGGTTTATTTTACTTAACTTTGCTTCCTCCAAATTTATTCATCTTGCTTCAAATGATGGGATTTCCTTCTTTATATGACTGAATAGTGCTCCATTCATCTGCCGTTGGGTGCTTAGGTCGAGCCCTTATCCTAACTACTGTGAATAGTGCTGCAGCAAGCATGGGTGTGGAGAAGGCGTGTTTCTGAAAAGCCAGGTGGACATCACTAAACGTGCACCTAAGGAACTGTAGCATAAATGATGCGTGTGCTTTTCTCCTTACCTCACTCTGGCTCTCCAGCTGGCACAAATAACCTGTACACTTAAAAATTGTTGAGTAGATTTTAAATGTTCTTGCCACACACACAAACACACAAACAGAAAAATGCATCATGACTTTTCGGATGACCCAATAGTTTGACTTAATCATTTAACATTGTGTGTATTTGTATGTATGTATATACATATATATGTATATATATACACATGCATACATGTACAAAAGCATGTTGTAGACTGTAAGTATTCCATTTTTGTTTGGCATTGAAAATAAATGTGTTATTCTGAACTATTATTAACAGTGGGAAGGTTTTTATCTTAAGTCGTAGAGAACACATTGTTGTAGATCTCAGTCATTCTCTAATTTCCCTACTTGAACCATTTTCTAGATTAAAAAAAATCATGAACTTCCATTCTTAATATCTGGAGTGTTAGGTTAGTAGTTCTTATGCTTTTTATGTCTTAGATCTGATTGTGAGTGATCACACCACAAAAGAACTGCTTACCACCACCATTGGAATGTTTTTGGATTACCAGCTTTATCTTATACCTACTTATGTTGAGTTTCAGGGACATACAAGAATAATACTCCTGGAAATACATGTAATTGTTGTTGCTTTAAGATATAAAATATTTCCTGTGTGTGCAAACCCAAAATCCCAAGGGAGAATGGAGAAGGGATTACCATGTGGCCATCCCCCCTGGAGGATGATTTCTCACTTTTACTTTCTCTGTTTCTGCTGAGTTCATGTGCCCTGGTGAGGGTGGGAGGGGGAAATCAGAATTAAAAATACTTTAGTACTCCAGCAATGATAAAAGAAGAGGTTGTGAGAAGTTATTGTAGGTAATTAGGTAATTTTCATTTTTGTCAGTATTATCATAAACATCTCTGTACATAAATCTTTGTCCAAGTTTAGATTATTTTCCTAGGATAGGTTCCTAGATCTGAGTCAGAAGTTATGATTATTTTTAATGCTTTTATATACATTGCCAGATGGCTTCTCAGAAAGGCTGTATCAATTTTTATATTCTCTTAATGCATCCTGATGCCTGTCCCACCACATTCTTACCAGTTTTAGATATTTTTACCTTTATGGATCTTTGCAGTTGGCATCTCATTTTATAGGTCAGTTTTAATTGTGAGAGTTGATTATTTAAATGTACTCATTAACTAATTTTTAATTTCTTTTTCTGAATTGTATTTAGGTCTTTTGTCTATTTTTATATGAGCTTGTAAAATATTTTAGGAACCAGATGGCATTTTTCCAGAAAAGCATTAATCACTCTTAGATAAATAAATCTCTGTTGCTACTCATTTTGGGGCATACTCAATGTGCCCAAGTGAAAGAAAAAAATGGCCCGATTGCTATTTATCATCTACTATTCAGTCCTTGTGAGTTTAGGTTGTGGAAGCATCTTTTATATTCTGCCTATGGAGTGTTTTCTGAAGTATGAGACTTTTCTGGGTTCACAGTTACAAAAGGCATTTCGTCTCTAAGTTTCAGTTACTTGAAGAATGACCGAATCTCTTTGATGTGATCTCCATGTCTCCATAGTGAATTTCATACTGCAGTGAAGGCCCAGGTTTCAAGTCAAACTTATAAAAATAGGTAAAACTAGATTCTGGTTTCAAGTGATTACTTTTGTCACAGTTGTGTTGCTCAAAATCTTAATTACAGTTCATTACTTTTTAAAAATAATTGTGACTTGCTTTCTCGTGTGTTTGTATACATGCATATACACACACACACATATATACGCACACACATACACACATACAGAAAAGACTTTTTTTTTTTTAAAGAAAATACTTTATTTTTATAGTCACAGCTACTGATTTTTTTCCTTCCGTTTTCTCCCATTGAATGTATCCATAGAAAGTCTCAAAACAAGCACTTAGTATGGAAACGCTGGACAGCCTCTGTGCCTTACTGATATCTATAGAAGAATTGTTGTTTTAATGATAGAGAGACTATTGCCTTAATCTACTGAGAAAAAAAAACTATTTGAAGACCTTGCTTGAATTTGGGAACTTATAAAAGAATGAAATCAGTGAGTGAATGGGCTTGGAGTTGGTATTTTCACAGCTTCATGTAATTTCTAAGTCAGAATAATATCTTAGTCCAAAATAATCTACCCTATTCTTATCTTACTAGCAGTAATCGACAGATGGGTGTTGAAATATTTCCATAATAAATTGCTCACCTTCTTGTGTGGAAGAGTTGATAGGTTATCCCATTGGACAGTTTCCATGTGTGCAAGCCAATGTAATTAGGTTGGTTAGTGTCTGGTTTTGATCATATTTCTTCCTACGTTTGCTCATTTTTACGATTTCTTGTCTTTCTAGTGATATTTTACATATCTACCTTTAATTTGGGGACACATATTTCACATGGTATCTCATAACATTCCAATAAAAAATAGAAGTAGCATCTTCATGCTATAAATGTAGAAACTAGCAGCTATAATGAAAGATTATACCTTAGCTACCAGGTTTGCTTCCTCCCTGAGGTCACCTCTCTCTCTTAAACCGCAGTTGCCTTCCTTAAAAATGATACTGATAGGACCCGTAGGTGGTGTAATGGTTACATTGCTGGACTCCCATGTAGTCGACTGTGGTTTGAATCCCAGACCCAAGAACTTAAAACTCATTCTGGGTGTGTATGCATGTGTGCCCAAGATCCCGAGATGAGAATGGAGGAGAAGGGATTACAGCATGGCCATCCTCCTGGAGGGTCATTTTTTACTTTCTGTCTCTCTGTCTCTGTCTCTCCAGTGAGCACACGCACCCTATAATAAAAATCTCTCTTAAAAAAAAAAAAAAGATACTATCTGGGCAAGTCGTCTTGCATCGCCCAAACAGTGCTGAAAAGATCTGCTCTGTAGACCTGACTCTGCCTAGTATTGAGAAGATTCACTTGGGTTTACTTCTCCCTCTCAAAGCCCTTGGGAAAGATGTGCAGAGTACGTCATTACAATTGAATATGCTGGAAGCTGACAATCTCCCTCATAAAACGCAAAGCTTTTCTTCTGATCTTGGGCAGTACATACTCTATTTCTTTTCTCATGAAATAAAAAGATAGTTAAATTCATGAGCTGAATCATTCTTTGGATACGTGGTATCACACTTGCCTTTAAATACTTCCTGTACAGCATGAATGTGCTTTGAGAAGTGCAATACTCTGAAATCTAATAGAAGTTATTCTCCTAGTCCAATCTCATGACTACAGTTGTGAAGAAGTTAAGTGGAGGCAAATTAGCATACTTGTATGTCCAATATAACTTATTTCAAATATATACATAAGAACAGGGGTATATTTTTTAGCTTTGATCTTACTGATTAATTTTGTCCTTCATGTGTGAAAATCTTAGTAACACTCAGAAGAACATCTATGCAAGACCATTCTTATACCTTATGCCATGTTTTAATATTCTTTTATTACTTTGAGTTGGGCTGAAAGTCAGAACAGCCTCCTATGGCCCACAACATAGTTTCAGTTAATTTAGGCCTGTCTGTGGTCAAATCTTGGCTAACCATCTTAATTCTTTGGTATTTACAATATATTCTACATGAGAAATGGGATTGGCCAAAAACAAAACCAACCAACCAAATAATAGCAAAGGGATGTCATTCAAAAGCAACTTCGGAGGAAAGTCTTTAGGGTTGCAATTAGGGGGCCCCAAAAACATTGCAGGTTGGAATTGGTACTACATAACTTATTGCCAAAGTAATAATCATACAATTCAAAAAAATTATATGATATAAGTAAGTTTTCAGAAGCATTGCTGAAGATTTGGCCAGGATACTAGTTACTTTATGCAAGTTTTATACCATATCATATCAGCCAGCAAACCCAAAGACAATTTAATATTGACAATTATATCAAAATAATGGGAAAATATATGAAATTGGCCATTTTAAAATAGGAGTTCCAGTCATTTTGTATAGATTTGCTGTTAGTGAAAGTAGTTCACATTTAACTTTCAACTCCATAATTTATATGAAAAATTAAAATTGTGAATGTGAAAAGTTTTCTTTAACATTTAGTATATCAAAATTTTAGAACATATTTAACAATCTAATAAGTTAGCTTTATTCTTTCCATTCCCTTTATTTCAAATTACTTTTAAAAGAAATATTAGGCTTCATATAAATTAAGTATAAGCCAAATGAGTATTTAAAATGTAGTTAGCAATGATTTTTTTTATCCAAGGATTTTTGTCGTTTGCTTGGAAAAAAAAATAGTACTAAGGAAACCTTCTTCATAAAACTTTATCATGGAAGTTTCTTTTTAAATATGCTATTTGATATTAATTATCCCATCTCTTTATCCTCATTAGGTATGTCGCATCATTAGAGATAGCGTTACTAAATAGTTGTAATTTTACAACTGCTTTGATTAATGATCGCTTGGACTGCAGTTTCATTGGGTAGGATTAACTACATTTTAGAGATGGCAAAATGCCATTATAATGTTAATGCCAGAATCTAATTAGAACCAAGAGTTAATATCAAGAAACTTTATAATTTCATATGGGGAGATGATCATGTTCTTGTTTTTTTAATGCAGTGTCCTATTAAAAATAAGTAACACTTCATCTTTTTTCTTGTGATTAATAATTGTAGCTCAGCAAACATTTATCAAACATTGACTATGTGCCAGTCACTGCATTAAGGCCTTAGTGAGATTGCTTCCTGTCCTCAAACAAAACACAGGCTTTCTGATCAGAAAGAACAGAAATGAGGAATATCTTCATTATAAAAATTTCATTCCCTCCCTTAATCTTATGTGACTCTTGTTTCCTAAGGCATGCATCTCCCCAGTCTCTGGTCTGCTTCGCTTTCAGTTTTGACACAGCTACCTTCTGTGTTGTCTGGATTGAAAAATTGGCCAGCAATATCCCTGTAATGAAAGGGTCTACGATATTGAGTTTCGTAGCTGTGGGCAGCATGAGGAGCATGAAATGGAATATCCTATTTGTGGTCCTGACTACAGCAGTGTGTAATAGCTACACCTTATAGTAAGAGAAAACTTACATTTTGTAGAACTGCATGATAAACTTGGAAGGTAAACGGGGAGGGAGAACTCATAGGGATCTTTCTACTTCGTTGAAGTCTTCCTGTGCTGAAAGTGTAAGTGGTGACTTTTTGTAAAATGCAGACCTTTAACAATTTTTTTCTGTTCTAAAAATCCCATTATCCTATGTTTCTAGGACTGAGATGGGGCAATGGACTGAAAAAAAAATCCTTATGTTCATTATTCTTTTTTGTTACCTTATATATACTTACTTGCAAAGAAATGTTGAAGCTTTATGAAGACTATAAACCACAACCACGAGTTGGAAGAGGCAAAGGGAAAAGAGCACCCAAAAACTCTGGATGGAACAAGACCTCAACTATTTAGTTTGTGGTCTGGGCTTCCTAGTAGCTAAGGCAAAGAAGAGAAATAGGATAACTTGATATGATTTGAGGTAGAAGACACATACCACCAGTACATCAGAACAAGAAAGCATTCTTCTTATTCTCCATTAATAAGAACAACTTGTCCAGGGGATTTGGGTAAGGAGCCATAAGGCACACAAGGAATGATGTCCTCGTGAATGTTCATAGAAAATAAAATATTACACACATGTCATTTCATATATCAGCGTTTCAAGAACATGAAGGGGAGTAATGTTACAAACAAGACTTTTTTTTCCCCCATGAGGCTGAGACAGGGGAGTTTGAAACTTCTGGTGTATTTACTGTAGATAGATGCTTATTTTCTTTCAGCCCACTGACATATGGGGCAGCAGAAAGATGTAAAAATGTCTAGTAAAGGGTAGCATTGTTAAAAGTAGGAAGGGATAAATGGAGTTTTTGTGGCAGGATGATATTTGGAAGACTGATCAGGCCACTGGGAGGTTTTTAAATATGCCAATTCTCTGTAACAGGAAGATCAGTCTCTGTTTTAGACAGCATACCCAATTTAGTAAATTATTATTATTCTGTCAAAATTAATGTGAACCATTTTCTCTTTGAGGCTGCTTTTTCCATAGGTGATGTTTTCCAGATGGCCTTTGTGCAAAACCCTCGATGTTTTGTGTTTTCTTTCCTAGAGAAAGAACCTTTGCCGACATCTGCTCATTTCTCTCTCTCTTCCCCCCATTGTAGGGAAGAGAACACCCAAGGCAAAGGAGAAGAGGAACAAGAAGAAGAAGAGGAAGTTGATGGAGAGAGCCCAGGAACAGCACAGCGTCTTCCTAGCGACAGACAGAGCTAACCAGTAAAATAAAAGACATTAATGGTGGATGTTTGGGGGGTTTTCGTTTTTGCAAAAGTGCACAAAGCTGCTCTCCACTCCTGCACACTGGTGTCCAGCACGCGTGCTGCACTGACCAGTACTGGTTCCCAGTTACATTGTGAAAGGCAGAGCCACAAGCAGGGCCTCTGTTATTTATACTTTGATTTGAGTCCCAAGACTGAAGGCAGGAGCGTGTTGACCTGAATCCGTGGAAGCAGGTGTGATTGCACAGCCTGGGACTTGGCTCAGTGTGTGCTGAGAGGATCTGTCCCCAGCACCATGGCCATGTGAGAGGCGTGCGACTTGCTGACCACCGCTGGAGGACGGACTTGTGCCTATTTATGTGAAAGAAGATACTCGGCAGGCAAAGCGCTACTCACTTGTGACCTTCGTTTCTCACATCGTGCATTTTTGAGGATAAATGTATGTGGATATCTGCTTAGTGTCCCCACATGGGTCCTCAGCATCTGTCACCTCCGAACTGTTGTGTGCCCGAACTGCTTTTTAGCTGGGGATATGTAAGGGAATTCCCACTCAGTTTCGCTGCCGCTCTCATCTGTACATATTCTGCTGGGGCGACATAGGAAGCTCGTATTTACTGTATATTTATGCTTTCTTGTGTGTAAGAAGTTATACCTGACTAATATGATGTCACTTTGTTTCTAGTGGTTCCTAACCATTGTCCAGTACGTGACTGTTCTAGTTCTGAGAATTGACAAATGTTTTGTTGCCTCTTGAAACTTTTTATTTTTTATTTTTTTGTGGGCTTATTTCTCATTGTAAGGATAGGATAAGCTAGTTTGTATATAGGGTCTAAAGACCAGTGTCAAAGAGTTTGAAAATTGACAGATCTTCTCCACTCCATGTGTCGCACACACAGGTAAATGAGCAAGTGGCATCTGGCAGGGAGAAGCCACGACTCCCTTTGAATTTTAAGAACCGATGACTTCATGAAACAACCGAAAGCATGAGGGATTACGTGCTGACACTTGTACCACCAATCCTGCAGTGTCACAGGCCAACTAGAGAAGTTTTCAAACTTATTTCTGACTTCATTAAAAAAACTTAAAACAGTTCCTAACTTTCAGTGACAAGGCACCTACCAATTTTGGGGGGATTATTATAGAAGTTATCAAAGTCCATGCATTGAGTTTAAGGAGACAATAGGGTGAATGACTACAACTGCTTGTCAGCCCTTCATAGATTTCCATTGCACCAGAATCATTTTATAGCCAAGGCAAGGAGGAACACTCTGGAAATTTTCCTGATCACTTTCAACTCAATCGTTTTGAAATTTTAAAAGCATCATTGTCCACTTGGGGCAAAACTGGTTGTTCAAAGGGTTGTGATTGGTCATTTCTATCCTAAAAACGGTTGTTCAAAGGGTTGTGATTGGTCATTTCTGTTCTAAAAAAAATCATCTTTCTGGCTTATCCAGGAGAAAATTAGAACATAAAGAAATGGTTGCAGATTTTTGAGGAAACAACCAAAGCAAGGTAAAGCCTTTTTCTCACCTTGCATTGGCAAAACTACCTCTTCAGTATTTTTGTTTAACTTTTGAGTCGAAAGCATCTTAACAGTAAGTATGTTATATACGTCATTATGAAAATAGTATTGCTATGAGATAATAAGCCATATATGAATGTTGTATACAGCTTTAGGGTTTGCATTTAATCCTAAAGTGTTCACCCTCTGTCTATTTACACTATATTCCTATTTACTATGTGGGGTGGGGTCTCCTTTATATAGTGCTTCACGGTTAATAAGTCAATACCTGTTCTGTTTCTGGGATGTTTTTTGTGCATTAAAAATTTCCAAAATTATTTTTGTGGAGTGTTTGTTTTTTTGTTTTGTTTTTACTTTAGAGATATATTTAGGAAAAAATACAAGACTTTAACAACTCTACCCACAAATATTGTTTCCCCCTTAAAAAAAAGCAGACCCCAAAAACCCCTGTTAGTAACTACATCTAGCACACTAAGTCATGCAGCTATGTGTTACACTGTAGTGTATGCTAAGTAGGGATGTTAGAGCCAAGCAGCCTGGAACAAATTTAATCTCTCCAAGTCTCAGTTCTCTTACTTGTGAATAGAGATCACAATATTATGTGTCAATAGGGCTGTATTTTACACACTAAAATGAACCTGTAGGGTTGTGTTTTAAGAATTAGGTGGGAACCAGCAGTTAGCGTAATGGCTATGTCGCTGGACTCCCACGTAGTCGACCGCGGTTCGTGTCCCGGACACGGTGGCTTAAAACTCACGCCGGGCACATGTGCGTGTGCCCAATATCCCGAGAGGAGAATGGAGGAGAAGGGATTGCAGCGTGACCATCCCCCCTGGGGGGTGATTTCTCGCTTTCTGTCCCTATGTCTCTCTCTCTCTGTCTGGCAAGCACACGTGTCCTATAGAGAAAACCTCTCCAAAAAAAAAAAAAAAGAATTAGGTAAAGTCCCTTCCGCACAGCATGGTATATAGTAAGAACAACACAAGTTGTTACCTGTTATTACTCCTGTCATTGGATATTTGTGTAATTTAAAATCAATTTTTCCCTATCAACAAAATAGAATACCAAAGTAAGACTCTTAGTCTCTCCTTGATTTAGGATTGGGTTATGTCAGATAAAACCTTCAGTCTATTGCTTGATATCTGGACTTTATTTGGTGAAATTTTTACAGCTATTAATTTACATCTACTTGATTTCTGAGTCTCCTTGTTATAAGCAACATATGCACAGATACAAAACAATTATTGTATCAATTAGAGTACAGTCAAAAAGATAAGTCAATACAAGTATTTCACACAGGGAATATTACACTGGAAATTGGTTATGCAAGTGATACACAGACAAGCCAAAATGGGTGAACAAGACAACCTAGAGAATGAGCTACAGCAGGAAGCCATTGTTAACCTTAGGACAAGAGGGATTACAGGAGGTGAGGTTTCCAGAATCCAGAACTCATAAGCCACCAGCTACAGTTAGGATTGGGTTATGTAAGATAAACTATCATAAGTAAAAAAATATTATGGGCTAGTGGCATAGTGGTGATGGGTGCTAGATCCTGCATGGTCAACTACAAGGTTTGAGTCCTTGACCTGGTGGCCTGAAAGACCCACTGGGCACATGTGTGTGCATACCCAAAATCCTGAAAGGAGACTGGAAGAGAATGTATTGGGATTGTAGTCTGGCCATCCCTCAGGGGCCACACTGATTTCTCACTTCCACTCACTCTCCAGCAAGTGCACACATCCTATGGCCAGAAATCTTTAAAAAATATTGTAAGTAGAAAATGCATTTTTAAATACATTATTTAATACACCAAATACCATATCTTAGCCTAGACTACCTTAAATATTTCCAGATCACTTATATTAGCCGACAGTTGGGCAAAGTCATCTAACATAAAGCCTATTTCATAATAAAGTTATTAATCATATTGTGTAATTTAGAGAATACTAGAAGAAAATGGTTGTATTGGTAAGGTATGGTTTCTACTGAATGTGGATCACTTCTGCACCATCATCAAGTCAGAGTTGTAAGTAGAGCCATTGTAAGTCAGTGATATCCGCAGGACTGAGGCTGGAGCTATAACCAAAGAAAGAACTAAAACCAATTATTTCTGGTAGCTGACATTTCCTAATGCTGATCTGGTGTGAAGTGAGAGAGGAGGAAATACTCTGGCTTCCCCCTACCTCCCAGCTTTAATCTCTCAATGCCTGCCATTGCCCAAACCTGCCCAGGGCCAGTGGGCAGGAGAGCCTGGGTAACACAGTTCTCTGTGATGTAGGAGAGCACCCGCGAAGGGCAGAACAAAGTTCTAAGAGCAAACAAGAAAATGCCCACCATAATCACCAAAACCTGCCTCCAGAACATTCCTCTTCTTGCCTTCCAAATTTAATAGTTACTATCTTTACCTAGCTGGTTAAATGAGGACCCTTGTATGCATCATTTGCTTCCATTATTCCCTACATCTCATCAGGTACTAAATTCTAATGACTCTACCTCCAAAACATCTTTTGAGTCTCTTCCCATCTCTTCACTGTCTTTACCCTAGGCTTAGTCCTCGTATATCTCTCTGCTAGACTGTTCCATTATTCCTAAGTAGTATTCTTGCCTCAGCTCATCACAATTATTTGTTTATATTGGATCACTGGAAAAATCCTGATGTATATGTAAAAATACGTCACTTTTCAGACTACCCAATATTTTTACACGTGCTTATGTTTTATTTTTTGTGAATTATTTTATTTAACTTTATTTAAAATTGACCACAGAGGGACAGAGAGAGAGAGAGAGAAAGAGAAAGAGAGCAAATGAGAAAGCAAGCCACCAGGTCTGGGACTCGAACCACAGGCGCCCATGTGGGAGTCTAGCGCCTTTAAGCACCATGCCAACTGCCAGCCCCTATACTTCTTAATTAACATATTTGTTCTGCTATTCTTCTGTTTAAATACCTCTCTGTTCTTTTAGAATAAAATCTTAAAATTTTTTCACATAGGAAACAGGGCCATTTTAATGTCCTCTTTGTTTGTGGGGATCAGGAAAGACTGAGGGGACCATGCTGATTTTTATTGTAAAACCTAAGGGCATATGTGGCTTTAAAAGTAAACAGCAGGGCCAGCCCAAGGTGTGGTAGTTTAGGCACTGCGTCCTATATGTCTGACTCTGTGGTTAGAGTCCTGGACCCGATGGCTTGAAAAACATGGCTGACAGGTTGTGAGTGCCCAAAATCCCAAGAACAGGGAGAAATGGAGGAGAAGGGATTATGGTGTGTCCATTTCATGGTTGGGGATGCTTTCTTACTTTCCTTCCTCTCTGTCTCTCCCTAGAAAGTACATTCACCCTCTGGCAAAATTCAAAAAAAAGATAAATATATTCTGTCTAAGAGGTTAAATAGTCTGAAAAATGTGTTGAATAAAGATTTAGACAGATTCCCATATTAATCAATGATGAGTCATTACAGCAAACTGCCATGTGCCGCCGCCTCTAACTCCAGCAGACATCGCTAATCCCCCTCTTTTGACCTCTGAGTAAAACACATAGACACAGAATCCTTCCCAACAAAGATATTCCAAGGAAATATTACCAATTGAAGTTAACAGGGCGGTTATAACTATGCTTCTTGGGTTTTGTTCAAATTAATATCCTAAAGAAGCACAGTTATCTTCACCCAGAAATACTCTGTGGTGCATTCTACACAGTATTTATAAACCTATCCATAAAATACCCTTAAAAGTAGAGAAAAACAAATGTCCATCTCTGGGATTATAACCTGAAGCAGCCTTATTTTAATTCTGACTTTAGTATAAAAGATCATGCAAATTTTACCTTCTAATGAATAAAATAGCTATTTTGAAATGCAAAATTATTCCCCAGCCTCCAGCATCCTCCAAACAGCCTTCTGGTGAAGTCACATTCCAGGAAGATGTTCCATGTTCATCTGCTCCTGGATTTCACATATCCCTTTGCACAGAGACCCTTATCCCTTAGAGAAATTCATATCCCTGTTTCAGTAGCCAAATAGAAGCCCTTTGGTAGAGTTTTCTAATGGGATGGCCAACTAACTCCTCCTGAGGTTTTGCCACAGGGCACGTGTGCTTGCTAGAGAGAGAAACAAAGACAGAGACAGAGAAAAAGTGAGAAATTACCCCCAGGGGGTATGACCACACTGCAATCCTCAGTTTCTGTGGTGGCATGCTTTTCAGGTCCATGTCTAATATTGAGCCTTTTCTACTGCATCCCATACTCTGCCACAAGCCTTCTTCTCGATAACGGTTACTGAGGAGCAGTCAACTTTTTCTGTAAATGGCCAGAAAGTATTTTTGTCTATCACATGGTTACAACTACTCAGTTTTGTTTTTGTAGCACAAAAGCAGCCATATTGGGTATGCAAATTAATAGGGATGACTATGTTGCAATAAAACTTTATTGATACTTAGATGGGAGTTTCACTGCTTTTATATGTCATAAAATTATTTTGATTTTTTTTTTTTTACCATTTGAATGATATAAAATTTTGGTTTGCCAGACATATAAAAATAGGTGAGAGTCTGAACTGGGTTCACAGACTAAATTTGTTGACTCATAATATATGAGCAGGTTTTCAAAAAGTTCATGAAAAATATGTATTATAAAACCAGTATGCACAAATTTCAAAATTTCTTGCACAAAAATAAACATGGTTGAATTTTTTTCCATGAACTTTTTGCAGTCCTCTCATGAAAGATAACTTGTTAGTTAATGTACTGTTTTTGCAAACTCTAAGAGGCTGCTTCTACCTCTACCCCAACTATACACTTTCTGGCTCTATAAATGTGTCCAATAAATGTGTCGAATGTACATACATTTTCTTTTTTAAAGAGAGATTTTTACTATAGGGCATGTGTGCTTGTCAGAGAGTGAGAAAGTGAGAAATCACTCCCTTGGAGCAATGGCCATGCCACAATCCCTTCTTCTCTCAGGATTTTTGGCATGCATGCACATGCATTCATCATGTTTTAAGCTTCTGGGTCTGAGATTTTGAACCCAGTTGGCCATGTGGGAGTCCAGTACCTTAACCACTATGCCACCTGCTGGCCCCAAATGTGCATGCATTTTAATCACCCTGTGAATTGGATAAGTTCTAACTTTGTATTGCCATTCTTGATATCTTACTCTGCTTCTAGTTTAATCTTTTATTTGCCATAGGAGACTATATTTCATGCCTAAATCTAAAGTGAAATACCCAAAGCTCAAAAAGCAAAATTATTTTTTTCTTTGTAAGTTCTCTCCTTTTTTAACATAATCTTCACTGACATAGGTAGCACCTCTGCCTTTTAACATATCTTAAAGCTTGTATTCTAATCAGAGAATCATATGGTTTTAAGAGTTTTATCCATTTGTTCTGAAAGAGAGAAAGAGAAATAGCAACCTCTCCCAATAGGGTCTCCAGGCTGTGACCCACCCCCATCCTCAGCCTAGATCGTAGGCACACACACTCGCCTGGTGTGCTCAGAAACATCCCAGGAGAGAAACCCATGACCTTTCCCATGTGAATCCAATTGTATTACCATTGTGCCACTGCCTGGTCTGTCTTCTATCTGTTCAACATCAAGACATCTCCATTCTTTCTCTTTAAGGTGTACCAGTGCTGTATTCTTCCCTTGCTCTTTCTGCCTCAATCTACATAAACTAATGCTGTGCATGCATTTTAAACACACCCAACACACCTCTCTTAAAATGATTATGGTGGGAAGCAACAGATTGTATAGTGGTTAAGTCACTGAACTCCCACATGGCTGACTGAGGTTCAAGCCCCAGACCTGGTGGCTTGAAAACTCACCAGGCATGTGTGCGTGCCTGCCCAAGATCCCAAGAGAAGAATGGAGAAAAAAGGATTGCAGGGTGGTCATTCCCCCTGGGGAGTAATTTCTTATTTTTTCTTTCACTTTCTCTCTCTGTTTCTCTCTCTAGTGAGAGCACGTGCCCTATGGCAAAACCTCTAAAAAATTATTGTTGAGGACCAGGCAGTGGTGCAACAATAACTGTGACATGGGCTGGAGGGATGAAGGTAGGAAAGGGCAGAAATGATTGGATTCTGAGCACAGTGGAACAGAAGCACCCAAAAGAATTGCTAATGAGTTGGATATGGCTAAAGAAGAAAAAGAACCTAAGCTGTCTTCTTGGTTTCTTGTCTTAAGCAACAAGGTATTTAAGAGACATGGAGAAGACAGGAGAATAAATAAATCTGTTTTTCACATCTAAATTTGAGGTGCCTATTAGATATCTATGTGGAAATAGCAACAAAACAGCTGGATTTGCATCTGGAGTCTAGGAAAAAAAGGCAGGGCTAGAGTTATGACTTGGGGGTATATCAGATGACACCGAGATCCATGACCTAGAGAAAGAATATGCCCAGGGGAAAGAAAAGAATAAATGGCACTCAGATTTAGACATCAACCACACTATGAGACACCACTAAAGACACTGTGAAAATGTACGCAGCTAGGAAAACCAGGAGCTGGTAGCCTAAGACTGACCAAGAACAAGAGTGAGTCAAGGCTTATATAATTCCTTTCCCCCTTGTTTTAGAATAAAAAACATCAAGAGAAGTGAAGGACAATTAGGAAATATTTGTAATGATTGAGGGTTTGGTCTTCTCAAATTTGCTTCCTCATTGTACACTCCAAGAGTGAACCTTACCAATAGCTTATAATCTCCTTGAAAATGGTTTTGATGTAGAAAGAATGTAAAATAAGCCAATGCTTACAAATTTTGGAAACCACTCTTCACATAAATGTGATAATGATACTTAATTTCAGGTTACTATATCACCTACCAATTTGATCTACATTCATGATGAAATAATTATATCAATGATCCTGTAAAAGATTTTTATTTCTTTCAAATTTAATAAATATATATCAAATGAAGAACAAAACAAGCAGAATAAGGACCTGTGAATTATAGGTCTTCAGGTTTGTAATTTTCAACAATGAAGATTTTCGAAACTTGTAATTACTGAGGTACTTTGATAGAAGCCTTCTGATGTGAGCAAGCATCTTTGAACAGAGGTATTATACATACACACACACACACACACACACAATCATTGTATTTAACTGGAAAGGAAGATAGTGAAAAAGTACTTTTGTTCAGTGTTTTCTGTGTAAAATAAGACAGTTAAATGTCTTATGTTCCATTTTAAAATCCAATTAATGTGTTTTCAATCCTTTCTCCATCACACAAGTGTGGGAGGCTGCGCACCAGCGAATAACGCTGGTTTCTCAGAGAGCAAACAATTACACAATGACAAAGGCCATGATTGGCTCCCCTTCAAAACCTCACCTTCAAAACCATACTCTGATGGGCCACTTCCCATAGCAAATCGGTGAGCTTAGAATCCCTCAGATTTGCATATCTGGCACCTCATGATTGGTCCACAAAAGCAACCAATCATAACCCACCTTTTACAATCCTTCATTTAATCAATCACTGCCCACCAACATGTATATAATCACGATCCCTGGCCCACAATTGCCAGACGACCCTGAAGACCCTGAAGAGTTGTAACACTGTGTCCTCTCTGTGCTGCCCACAATAAACGGACCCTGAAGAGTTGTAACACTGGGTCATCTCCGTGCTGTTAACACTGTGTCATTTGTCCAGTCTCTCACTCCTCCCCTCAGGAAACCTGTTCGACTGTCCCCCAGGTCAGGACACACATGCTTCTCCTGAGTTTTCTATATTTACTTCCTAGAAAAATGAAATGTGGCAGAGACTTTTATTATTTACTCATATGCCCTTCTTTCATCAGAGATCAACAGGAAGCATATTACTTTTTAAAAATTTTCATGCAGTTAGATGAGTCTGTGTGGCTGATTTTAATCAATGGTATTTGGCTAGAAATTACATGTATCACTTAGGGCCTGGAGCATTTTAGAGCAAGTGTATATTCCAAATGATTTTTCTCCTTTGGCTGTGACCATAAAGGCAGAACAAGGTGAAAGAAGCCTAGGTCCCTGAGTCACTATATGGAAAACCATTGCCTTGAAAGGTTTCCCAAGCTCAATCAGACTTTGAACAAAAAATAAAAATAAAATCTGTATTAAGTCACTGAGGTTTTGCGGTTTATAGCTAACTTGGAATAGCCTGGCATTCTTTATAATGTAGGTTTTTAATTTTCTTGAGATCAAGAATTTTATTACTTACTAGTTCAAATATATATATGTAAATATATATATATATACACACACATACACACATATACACACATATATATGTGTGTGAAAAAGTGTGTGTGTGTGTATATATATATATATATACATATATATATATATATCATAAAAATCAGAATTATATTTGACCAGAATAATCAACATACATACGTTTAGAATGAGAACAATGATATCTACTTTTAGTAAAGTGTCTCATTTAATAAAAGAGATTGACACATCTTCTAATAATGGCAATGTAATAATTTGTTGTCCAACTTCTTAAAAGATTCATGTAGCATCATTATATAGCCCAGGAAGCACATGATCTCTGTAGGTTTTTTCCATGTGCCTATTCTATGCAGCAAGCATAAGCCTTCTATAAAGTGATATTTGTGATGACTATAAATATTATTTGTTATTGAGGCTGATACTTGACTGTTTTCTCATATCATGTCACTAATCACTTTACCCACAAAACAGCCCCATCCACATCCCATCTATTGTGGACTGAACTGTATTCTTCTCCTCACCAAAAACCCATTGTTGAAGTGCTAACCTCAAAAGCTGTTATATTTGGATACAGGCCTTTAACTGAGGTCTCTGGGTTAGGACTCTGAGCCTGTAGGACTGGTGTTCTTATCAGAGAAGAGGTACCAGGAGTATGAGGTGCACAAGAAAGGCATGCGAAGACACAGCAAGAAGACGGATTTGCAAATGATGGTGAGAAGACTCTGGAGAAACCAAACCTGCTGACACTTCCATGTTGGGCTCACAGCCTTCAGAATGAGAAGAAATAAATCACTGTTGTTTAAGCCACCAGTGTGTGGTTATCTCTGATGGCAGCCCTAGCAAACAAATGTACTCTACTGCATCAAGTTCCTCAGGACCACCAACTCCTCCAGTTGGCCTTACTTTCCTGATTTATCACTGGTGCACTCCTCCAAATTTCTACAGTGACTTTAATTAGATATGCAACACTTTTAAATAAAATTATTCAACTTTTTTCAACAATTGAATATGTTTTGTCTCACCAACTGGACTGTAAACGCATTGCACTGAGAGCCCATATTCAGTATGCCATCTTTTAATTCCTCAAAATTGAATAAATAGGTACAACTGGAGTGGCACAGTGGTACCACAATACTCTACAATGCTGGAAGTGACATGGAAGATCAGGGTTCAGTTCCCAGGTCTACCTGTATATGCCGGTCATACATGCAAGTGCTGGGGATCCTGGCTAGTCCAGAAAGCTGGAGGGGAGATCATGATATGAGACTGTTGATGGTGCTGGTCTTTTTCTCTTTGTCTCTCTACTCTCTCCCATGAAGTAAATAATAACATTTTTTTGCCTTTTTAAAGAGAGATTTTTGCTATAGGGCATCTGTGCTCTCCAGAAAACAGATAGAGACAGAAAGTAAGAAATCGCCCCTGAGGGGAATGGCCATACTGCAGCCTCTTCTCCTCTCAGGATCTTGGATACACACACACGTGCCTGGTGTGTTTTAGGCCACCAGGTCCAGGACTTGAACCGCAGCTGACTATGTGAAAGTCCAATCATGTAAACATTATGCCATCTGCTGGTCCCAGTAAATAACTTAAAAAATTGCATATGTAGTGGCTATTCAGTGAAAGGTTAATTAAAAGGATTATGTTAATGGTCCAGTATTTTCTTCCTGATTTTTATGATTACTAAATCTAAATCAGCCTATAATCCTGAGAATATTTTTGTAAGAATCAGAGGAGGGACCCTGAGAGCTTGTTTGGAGGTTCTAGCAGGGGAGCTCACCTACTTGCATATCCGTGACCAAAGTACGGTCCTCCTCTATTGGACTAAGCACACAGCTTCAGGAGGGATGCACATGGAGCAGTGAGGGTGAAAGGCAACACCCACCTAGCTAGCCAGATCAGCCAATTAATCCCTGGTGATCTGACTTCATTATCAGATAAGTTCTCAATTTCATGCAGTTCAAAAATGACACATGGTCAAAGTTTTAGAGAAGTAAAACGTCCATTTAAATGTGACACCTGAATTCTGTAATGACCTCAGTGACTTTGGATGAGTACCTGTAAGTTTCCTTTATAACAAGCAAAAGAAGTGGGTTCTCCTTTTTTTTTTTTTTTTTTGAGAGAGAGAGAGAGAGAGAGAGATATTTGCTATAGGGCACATGCATTTGCCAGAGAAACAGAGAGAGACAGAAAGTGAGAAATCACCTCCCAGTATGGATGGTCACATCACAATCTCTTCTCCTGCATTCTCCTCTCGGGATTTTAGAAACACACATGCACCCAGTGTGTTTTAAGCTGCCAGGTCCGAGACTCGAACTGAGGTTGACTACATGAGACCAGCAATGTAACCATTATGCCATCTGCTGGTCCTAGTTTACACATTTTTAATCATGAGCCATACTCAGAATCCTATTGAAATACTCCAAACTTTTATAGAGCAAGTGAGCAGCCAACATGTGATTCCTGACCCTGTGCGTCTTTATGTAACTCCTTCTGCCTCCCTCCTCTGTCTTCTCTGCCTTTATCCCTACGACATTGGTCCTGTTGGTTCCTGTCTGTTTCTGAAAATGCAAATTATTTTCTCCTGGATTTGTAAGCAAACTGTTCCTGAAAGTTCTTGTTCTCGAGCTTGTTCTGAAATTATATTATTAAGAGCTTACTGAGCAAATCTCAACATTGATCAAATGGAAAAAGGAAGCACCACCAAGTTACAGCTCCAAGCAAAACCACTTTATGAGTGTGTGGCTGGGGTGCACATTAATGACACCAATGCCCAGGTGGCCAAATTTATGTCCACCCTCTTGATCTGATAATACAGAGCAGGAGGATGAATTGGTAATGAACCGGGCTGAAAACAGATGGTGACTCCATGTGTGTATACTGCTGAAAACCTACAAAGGGGAACCATTAAATATGTGTCTTTAAATTTAAATTAGTGCATTTCAAAAACACAGACTGTTGAGCTTTTGAAAATAGGCTGGTTGAATGTGTTTCATCTTATAGTTTTGAACTCTGATGTGTTTTGTGGAATAGCAACAGACAGAATGGATGGTATGTTAGTTACCCTTTCTTTAGCTCCTCAATATCAGTGGTGCTTCACTGTAATTAGGTGCCTGAGTGTAGTTCTTTGTCATTAAATTTGTTACACCCTAATTAGGAAATTTAGAAAATTCAAAAGACCACCACCTAAAAATTGGCACCAATTATTAAATACATTTTCTCAGATTATATGATTTTTTCCCTCCACAATTCTGATTGAGTTTAATGCTGAAATGACTAGTTTTAAAACATTTTCTTGTTTAAGCACACAGCATTTTATCAAAATGAACTAAAATAATATAACATTCTACTGGCTGTATCTATACTTGTGCTATAGTGGAGATACTTGGGTCTGAATCTATCCAGAAATGATTATTTCTTTGAGTTACACTCAGAGACAAATAAAACTGGTGATCAGATGCCAATCCAAACACATCCCAGGATAATTTTGGGGTAAAGCTACCACAAACACTCCCTGTGATTCTGTGAGGGCCTTGGATCATTTAATATGAAACTACATAAAAATGAGTGTAGCTGATGGTTGGGTAAAGTTTATAGTGAGTCCAGAATTTGGTCTGGACTCCCTAGACAATGGAGTTACAGGAAACCGGGCCCAGATAAAAGAAGAATAGGAGTGGTTCTCTTTCTGCCTCACATCCCACATCTGTCCTGCATAAATCTCCCAGCTATTACCTTGAGCAGTTCCTTCTGTGCTCTTCCAGGTAAAACTCAAACCGTTCAAGTTCAAGGCCAATTTGGTTTACATCTTGGACATGCCCAAGTTCATCCAAAGAGGCAGAATTTCCTAGCAGTGCCAATGCTATACTGTTTATGGACTTCTTACATCTAATCTCAATCTTCTCTTTTGGGTTGGCATTGGGGAGAGTTATTTTAGAATATTTTTCCTTTTGTATAGAGATACTAAAATCTTTAACAAATGTCTTTATCCAGGAAATGTTAATATATTGGGTAGCAAATTCTACAGCCTGGGAAAAAAAGAAAACCGAGCTGCTAATGGGACAGTTCCCTAGGGTCCTAGTTCCGTGTTCTCTCTCTCCCAGATTCTCTACTCCCTGATTCTCTTTCCCCTTCTGCTTTCCCAAAATCTATCCAAACTTGAGAAATACAAGTCAAGGAGTATTATGGTCCACCATCACCACTGGAAATAGAGTATTCAAAGCAGAACTTAAGGAGAACAATAAGAATATCTTTGTCTTTTGTCACTATAACAAATGCGCAAAATTACCAACATTGAAATTCCATACCCGAAGTCCACACAGCTGAAAGTACAAACTTACATTTTTTAATAGGGTTAGGTGTTTGCTGTATTCCTAATAGTAATGCTCTGTTCTGTGATTCAAAAAACTAATGGTCATTCTTCTTACCAGACTGAAGACTTTATACTCGTATTAGGTCTTCAGGAAAGTCAGGGCATATTTTTCTATACAGAAGCGTGTTATGACTTTCTCAATGACCCAGTAATTAAGTTGTAAGTTCTTTGGAGACAAGGCAGTTGAGTTTAAATAATTGTTTTTCCAGATCCTTAGTAGTGCTTTGCATATTACAATTAAAATATATGTAGTGATTTAATTGTGTATGTATTTCTTTAATATTCTAATTTGCCCCATATAAGAACTGTGGTATTCCTATTTTACACAATAGGAAACTGAGGATGCGTGAGTTGATTTGAGTCCCACAGTTCTCTTCATACCAGCTATCGATTATTGTTCAGTAATAAACAAATTCAAAATGGGTGACTAAACATTGTGAAAAGGTCTGACAAAGATGTCTCCTCCAGGACTAAATTGCCTTTATAACTAAATTAAACCATTTTTAAAATCATTTTATTTATTGTGTCAATAGTAAAATGTGATTCTGCTTGATTTAAATAATTTCTTTAAAATCATTTCTAAAGCATATTTAATAATGTCAAGCAATATGACTCAGGTTGAGAGAAGTAAGACCTGGATTTATATATTCTTATTTATTTTCAAAAGACTTACAGTGTCTCATTATTTTCCAGGTCTTGTACTATGTGTTGGTAGGGAGGACACAGGACAATACATGGTTCATGCCCTCAAACTACATGAACTTTAGTAACAGGGCTGCAAAGGGATATCTGGGCATGCAGAACACAACGTGCTAAAATTGAGCTATGAACAAAACAGTTTGCTGAAGCACAGAAAGGTTCTATTTTCATTTCCAGTGAGACTCATTTTTATCAACTTAGTGGCCATAGTCTTAGAGGATTTGGAATGTTAAAGCTCTCGCTCCATAGAATATGTGTGGTTTCACTGCACCCCAAATGTTGCCATGGAATTGGAGTTGGAGGGATGATATTTGTCCACTATACTGATCCCCAAGTTATATACTTTTAAAATACTGATAGAAGGAAGCATGTCCCATATTCACTACCATCTGTTTAAGGACTTGTGTATCATTTTATCTCTTCTTGTAAATTTCAAGCATAAGCATTTTTATAGTTGAAATACGATCTTTGAGTTAGTGCATATAATCTTAGGTTAATATATTTAATAAAGATGGAGGTATTCATAAAATGATAAAGAACTGATGTTTTAAAACTATTTTGTCTTTTAAAAATACTGGAATGGCAAAAGAAGCAAAGAAAACTGAAAAAATGATCTATAATCTTCAAAAAATAGCATTGCTTTAGTATTTTGTCATGTTTATCTCCACTTTTTCTTTTCTTTTTTGTAGAAATTTTGTCTTAGGGCACATATACCTGCTGAAGAGACAGAAGCAGTGAGAGAGAAAGTGAGAAATCACCCCTCAAGGGGGATTGTCATAGTACAATACTTCTTCATTCCGCTTCTGGGATATTGGGCACACACATGTGCCCTGAGTGACTTTGATGCCACCAGGCCCAGGACTAGAACCATGGTTGGTCATGTGGGAGTCCAGCGATATAACTACTATGCTATCTGCTGGACCTAATTTCTATGTTTAAAAATGACTACTATTATCATTTTAAAGTTTATTTCTTTCTTCCATGAGAGAAAAATAGACAGCATCCCTGATGATACACCCCCAGCTTCAACCAACCCCAGATCATGGTCGGCATGCTCAGGGAGGTTTCCAGAACATTCTCACGTGGATCAGAGTAACAGAGTATGTGTTTTATTACAATGCCACCATCCAGCCAAGTTCTAATTTTTAATGCATTTATAAATATATAAAAAATTGGAATCACTGATTTAAATATAGTTTTGTAATTAAAACTGTTATATCAGACACTTACCTAGATCATTAAAATGATGTAAATTGCGAACCAACAGTGGAGTCCTTCTAAGCGTAGGTCCTCTGCCACTGTGCGGGTCACATGTTCAGGAAGCCAGCCTTGTATGTAAAAGCATAATTGTACTTCAATAAAGGCAGGTCAGTTCCTTAGTGGTAGCATGTATTAAAGCATAGTAGTGACACAATGGAAGGGCTATTTCCATCTGAACTGTTCTAGAGACTCTACCAATTAGCATGTAGAGTAATCAAGATAAACCTGACTGCTTTGGAAGAAAAAAATTAAACCTGTGAAAAACGAAATAGACGTATTTGGGTTTTGCAGTATCCACTAATCAGATACGAGATAAGCACATATTGTTTCAAAGACTAAATCTAACATGTGGAGGAGAAGAGTTATTTTCATATATGAAGACTAGTGAGGCGGACATATGAGATGAACACCAAATATGTTTGTGATTTTGTTCCCTGATCTATGGGGCCAAAATCTCTCACATCGTTTTTTTTTTTTTTTTTTTTTTTTCCCCTAACCCAGTCAAGACAATATAATTTAAGAAAGCAAATGAAAACTATTCCAACACAGGACATCAATCGTTTCTTCTTACAATAAGAGTGAACAGACCAACAGACCTTTTGGCTTTTCTTATTTGGATTAACTTCAATGTCTAAAAGTTGCTAAGTAACACTTTTAATAATAAGAAATCTCAAGGCCAGGAAATTAATGATCCATGACCTTATTTAAGAGAAATATTAGTGCATCGTAAGGAGAGATGGCAGAATACTGTAATGGGAACTTTGGGTAATACACTTAACCACTTTCATGTGCTACTTTTTCATTGCTGCTCACAGTCAATTTGGCAGACACTATTTTTTTATTAGACCATTTTTACTAAGATTATTTCATCATTATCTTAAGTTAGCTAATAATTATATGGGAGAATAATGATATAGAGAGAATCATCATTGTATAGTCATTATTGCCTTGAAACAAAGTTATTCTAAATCTGATAAATGTAAATGTTTACAACACACTAAGTACATCTCATAGGCTTTTTTCAGCAAAGCACACACACACACACACACACACATACACACACGTCTCTCACAAATCTCTGCCTGTGCTGGAAACACTTATCTGGTCTGCCTTGGACTTGAACAACTTGGTTCTCCCCATGAAATGTGAGCCAGGGGCTCAACCACCACACAAAGAGGACACAACCTGGGCAGAGAACAATCTCTGCAGGTCTCCTGAAGCCAAACTTGGCTAAAACCCTGTCAGTTTGGAGCAAAATGAACTTCAAAGGAGTAAACAGCTTCTGTGAATTAGTGGCCATAGGAGTTTTAAGGTTGAATAAAACTCCTGGACTGGAATAAAATAAAATTGGCATGGGCTCATTTAGCTGAAAGCACAGAGTTTCAAGGGGGAACATATCACCTTTTAAAACAAATGATTAATTTCTTTCTAAAAGACATTGAGTTATTTATCTGAGAAACTTCTTCAAGAGGCAATTTACTTTTCAGTATGGGCAGTTAGACCACTTGTGGTCCCATCAGATGATTTTTAACAGCCTCAGAGAGTGGAGATGTTAGGGGAACTGGGAATATTTTAGGAAGCTCTGGAAGAAAATTCTGGAGATGTTCATTTTGGCTAGCATATGAAAGACTGAGAGCCTAGACCTCACTTTTTATTTTTCTTGCAGAAATTAAAAAAAAAAAACGCTTACAAATTACCTAAATCTGGGGCTTTACCATTTATATGATTAAGTCCAGGAGGTTGCTACTTAAAAAATGACTTTTCTCGGGACCAGCAGTTGGCATAATGGCTATGACGCTGGACTCCCGTGTAGTTGACAGTGGTTCGAGTCCCAGACCCGGTGGCTTAAACTCATACAGAGCGTATGTGCATGTGTGCCCAAGATCCCAAGAGGAGAATGGAGGAGAAAGGATTGTGGTGTAGCCATCCCCCCCCGGGGGGGGGTGATTTCTCACTTTCTCTCTCTCTGTCTTTCTGGCAAGCACACGTGACCTATAGGAAAAAAAAATAAATAAGACTTTCTCCTTACCAATATGCAAAGGATGGTTAATGATGACCGCTCAGGAATCATGACTACGGGCAAGTTCTTCCCAATATGAGCCTTACGTTCCTCTGGGAAAAGGCATAACAACCTATTAGCCATACTGACAAATACAGTGAGCCAATGGGTAAAGTATTTCCTACATAGCAAACACATACCAGATATTTAAAAAGACTTAATCAATACAGTGTATTATTCATTATAATATCAGAAAAACTTTAAGCAATGTTTACCATTTTGCATGACTGAACAGGCATCAGAAAGAACTTTTGGTGAGCAGGTGCCCACTCACTCACTCCATACAGCTCTGCTGTTCATTATATTATATTAGGACAGACAGATTAGCCCATAAACAAATAACTTATGCAACAGCTAGACTGCAAAACAGTTCTAACCTAAGCCCTGCTGAGGTCTGAGTCCTTCTATTCTCAGTCTTCTCTCTGTCGTCCAAGCACCAGCTATCATAGTCTCTCCATTCAAGTGTAATGATAATAATAATGATAAACCTCTTGCTTGATTCCAACTTCTCTAGTATTTCAACAATTGCCACAAGATAGTGATTTTTTGGGTTGTTTTTGTTTTGTTTTGCTTTGTTTTATTTTGCTATAGGGCATGTGTACTCACTGGAGAGAGAGAGAAAGAGGAAAAGAGAAACCACCCACCAGGGGGATGGCCATGCCACAATCTCTTCTCCTCCACTCTCCTCTCGGGATTTTGAGCACACACACATGCACCCAGTGTGTTTTTTAAGCAGCTGGGTCCAGGAGTCAAACTGCAGAGTTAGCCATGTGGGATCCAGCATCATGCCAACTGCTGATCCCAAGACACTGATTTTAACTTACTATACTCTTCAATGTGCAGATAAAATTATGGAAACAATCCTCTGTGCTTCCAGTTTTCAAATTTGAAGAAAAAACAACCCCAAAGAGAAAAAGGGGTGGTTAGGAAGAAAACTGGTAAGGCTATATTACATATTTAAAATTTCAAAAGGTTCAAGTATATTCTATCAAAACTTTAAAACTTTGATGAGTTTATAATTGAAGGATATAAAGTGAGTTTTATTCTGATGTGAAGACACTTTGAAGCAATGAAAATTATCCATAGAAGAGGAAACCCAGATGATCATTAAACATGTGAAAAGATGCTCAACTTCATTGGTAATGAAGATAATATAAATAGAAACCTCATAGAAGTGCTAATTCTTACCCTTTCATTTGCAAACATTTTTATATGTGACAATGCCAGGAATTAATGAGAATGTACAAAACAGGAATTCACGTACTGATGGTAGGAATTTACATTGTTTGGAACATTTTTGGGGGCTATTAGGCAACATCTATAAAATGGGAGTTTTGCATATTTGATGATCTCAGAATTCCAGTTCTAAATATACCCCTGAGACTCACACATGTGCATACGGCATATTATGAAGACATGTTTATGACAGTGTTGTTGAGCAGCATGTTTAAAACTCTACCTACTATAGTGAATATAAATCATGAAATGTTAATATGATGGAAAAATGTGAATGGAGAAGTGACTCAACTATCTTTACATGTTACCAAGCATAAATATTACATATTTATAGGATAATCTGGTTTTCAGAGTACTTAGAGTGTGGTGTCATTTACATAAACTTAAAACACATTAGCAATGCAGTATACATATGTAGTATGGATATGTATGTATATAGAAAAAATAGAAATAAATACATAAGGTTGATAGATACCACTCAGGATGGAAGTTATCTTTGGAAGGGATTGTGGCTAACAGGGAGATGAAGGAGCCAGGTACACAGGCGATGTCAATGTATTGATGTTTCTTTTCTTTCTTTCTTCCTTCCTTTCTTTCTTTTTTTCTTTTTCTTTCTTTCTTTCTTTCTTTCTTTCTTTCTTTCTTTCTTTCTTTCTTTCTTTCTTTCTTTTATTTTTAAAGAGATATTTTTGCTATAGGGCACGTGTGCTCACTGGACAGACAGAGAGAAACAGAGAGACAGAAAGCGAGAAATCACCCTCTGGGGGGATGGCCATGCCACAATCCCTTCCCCTTCATTCTCCTCTGGGGATTTTGGGCATGCACGCACACACGTGAGTTTCAAACCTCGAGTCCAGAACTTGAACTGTGGTATGTGTGTGGGAGTCCAGCAGCATAACCATTATACCATCTGCTGGTCCTGATAATGTTTTATTTCAGAAGTTGCATATGTTACTTCCTTATTCATAATATTTTTTTCAAGCTTTAAGGTATAGGAGTAACAGGGATTTGGCCAAGCCTAGTTGGCTCCAAAGAACTAGATACATTCTGGGAGAAGAAGAAAAAGCTCTGGCTGAGAAAGATCACTGAAGATGCCCATGGTAGACTGACTAGCTGCCTTTCTTGTTCTGCTCTCCCCTGTAAATCAGTAACTCTTACAACTTCCTTTCTGACTTACGCCCAGCACAGAATGGGTGATTAGTACATGCTCCATGGGTGAGTGAGTGGATAATAACACAGGTGGGCCAATATAATAGTATAGAGACAAGCTCATCAGTCATTGCTAAGAATGTATTCAACACGTAAACATCAGCAGACAAGAAAGGTAAATCAGAAACAGAATACTCAGACTTAGCTGCAAAATGAAAGGGAGGTACATGCTCTATTATGGGGGGCAAGATAATTCCCTTCAAAGTGGTAATTACGGAAGATGATTCTAATTTGAAACTGGTCTCCTAATTGGTGTTTGGCTTTTAGAAATCTCACAGGCCTTTAATTTATATATCTACTTTGCTTGACTCTCCATAGTTCACCCCTGCCACTAACAACACCCCCCAGATTCTTTCTTAAAGTCCAGGAGTTGACTCAGATAAAGGGTGGAAGAATTATCAGTTACTATCCAAAATAGTGGTTTGCTATCCTAAAATCTTAAAAAAAAATTATGAAAATTTAAGAAATAAATGTATTAACATCGTGAAAATGATTTTGTGCTCAAATATCACCTGCCAGGTCTTTCCTGATCAATCAAACTAAAACAGCAACCCGTGCCCCATAATTCCTATCTACTATACTCCTCTGCTTTGCTTGTTTAATTTTATTTTTCAAGATGGGGTCTTACTATGTCAGAATCTTCCAGTGTCAGCCTTCTGAGTAACTGGGACTACAGACCTAGGCTCTTGCCTTTGCCCAGCTTTTAGGGTGAGCTGGGATTTGAACCCAGGCCTCCCATATGGCCTCACTCTGCTGAGTAGCAGCATTCAGAGTGTGCTACTGCACCTGCACCATCTTCCTCTGCTTTGTGCTTCCTGTCAATGATATAGAATCTCTCTGTTCCTGTGGCGAGCACCTCTTCACTTGTCCTCATCAAATTTAATCTCTAAGAAAGTGAGAACTCCACCTGCATTGTTCAAGAATTTTTTCCTGGTATCCATGAATATCTAGAAGATAATAAGTTCTAAATATATGTTCAATGACTGAATGAATGGATAATTGAGTCCATCATGTGCAGCAATTATCTTTAGGCAGATTTTCACTTAAAAACCCATGAGTCTTGTTCAGAGACTATTTTACCCACATAATACTATGTTCAAACATAGTGTATTAAACTGTAATTGGCATAAAATGAATTATGTTAAAAGCATACAATTTGATAAGGTTCCACATATATGAACATCCATGAAGTCATCACTACAGTCAGGATACTGAACTCAGCCATCACCTCTAAAAGCAACCCTGTGGCCTTTTGCAGCCTCTCTCTGTACTCCTCATGATCCTTCAGCAAACACTCATTTGCTTTCTGTTGCTGGAGATTAATTTAAATTTTCTAGATTTGATATAAATGGAACCACACAGTGTGTACTCCTTTTGTCTGACTTCTGTCATGCAGCATAATTATTTTAAGACTTATCTGTGTTGTTGGATCATGAATTCGTTCCTTTTCATTACTGGGATGTATGAGGGTATTCAAAAAGTTCATAGAAAATGTGTGTTATGAAAGATCTATGCACAGATTGCAGCGTTTTTCTAACAAAATAAACTCCAGTACTTTCATCCCATTACCCACAAACTTTTTAATGTCCCCTTGTTTTCTACATATGAATAAACCATGATTATTTGTTTCTCTATTCTATTTACCAGCTGAAGGGCATTTGGGTAATTTCCAGTATTGGGCTACTATAAAAAGCTGCTCTGAGCATTTGTGTATGAGTCTGTAAGGACATTGGCTCTCCTTTCCCTTGGGTAAATTTCTAGGCATAGATGGCCTGGTTACATGTTAGGATTAATATTTTTTAAAAAAGACAAAGGTTTTTCAAAGTGACTATGCCATTTTACTTTCCTACCAGCAGTGTGTGAGGGTTCCAGTAGATCTGCAGCTTCACCAATGTGTGGTATGTGAGTCTTTAATTTTAGATTTTCTAATAGGTGTGTAGTGGTATAGCATCATCTTTTAATTTCTATGCTGTTAGTATATTTTCATCTGTTTATTTGGTATCATTATATCTTCTTTGGTGAAGAATCTGTTCAAATACTGCACCTATTAAAAAACTGGAGTAAGTTTTCTTATTAGTGAGTTGTAAGACTCACTGTCTACATATATTCTGTCTACAATTGCTTAGTGAGATATGTTATTTACCAGTATTTCCTCCCATTTTGTGGCTTCTTTTTTAGTGACAGAGACAGAGAGACAGAGAAAGAGAATGGGAGAAGAAAATACCCCCTAATGAGGCATGACCACACTGCAATCCTTTCTCCTCCATTTCTTCATCCTCTTGGAATTTGGGGCACAAGTACACACATACACACACCTATAGTGTTTTTCAAGCCATCAGGGCCAAGACTCACACTGTGATCAGCCATGTGGATCCTAGCTTCCTTAACCACCAGGCCATAAGGCAAGCCCTTTGAGGCTTGCATTTCCATCCTCTTAGCAATATCTTCAAAGAGTAAAAGATCAAGGTTTATTTATTGAACAAATTTGTCAAATGCAACACTATGACCATCTAAGAACTCAGATGCTTATTGGAAAACAAAGTCCTTGGCTTCAGGGAGCTTACAGTTTAGTAAAAACAGGAGCTACCATTGGAATTGCTATTAACCACATGTCAATGAGAAATTCTAGAGGAAGGGATTTATACCCAGGTAAGACTGTGATCTATCCTGTGAAGAGCTAGAGCTTTTAATGGAATCCCACAGGTGGAATAAAATTATAGACATCAACCCAATTTGACTTATCATGTAAAAACAAAACAAAACAAAACAAAAAAACAAGAAAAAAAATAGATACAACCAGTTCGGAGTTTTCCTGAATTGTAAATAATTCATGTATTTTAGTGGTATACATCCATTTCTTTGTTCTATCTACTGAATATCTTGTGCTACCCCAATTAAAGTGAAATTCATGTTTCACTCATATAATAGCCATAGATAAATATGATCTAAATCCATTTATATACTGATAAAGACTAGACTTAATGGCAGCAAAACCTTAAATCATGGAATTAGTCATGTGGGATCCAGTATCTTAACCTCCATGCCACCTGCTGACCGTAAGACAATTTATTTTGTTGTCTGAGAATTCAGAAAACTGAAAAATAAAACCCCTTTCCTACACTGAGCCCTATGTAACCAAACTATTATCTTCAACCTTGGTTCAGTTCCTGGCACAGAGGAGGCACTCAAGCAATGTTTGTTCAATGACCAGATGTTTCTTCTTGTGTTCTCAGCCAATTCAATTAGCCTACCCCCTTCTGAGTGTGAGCCAGATGGATGAACAGTTAAATGAAGTTCTAGCTGAATAAACCACAGTAACTTAAATCATTGTGATTCTCTATCATGTGTCCCACTTGTCTTTTTATATTCTAAGGTAAATATTATGAAATTTCTAAGGGAATTCTCAAATGATATTATAGTCAGTGACATTTTTAAGAGGATAAGAAAATATGTCACACAGCTTCCTTCTCAATGAAAGTAGGTAGAACGATTTGTTCTGCATGAGATTATTTGAGGAGGCAATTGCTTGCTATAGTGTCTATGGATGATGGCATTTAAGAGCCAGTAAAAGATATATAAAAAGACCATGGAACATTGGACTAGCTAAAGGGGCTGCCTCCCACACGGCTGACCACATGGTTTGAGTTCCAGATCTGGTGGCTTGAGCAACATGCAAAACACATGTGTGTGTAACCAAAATCGTGAAAAGATGGAAAAATTGAGAAGTGATTGTGGTGTGAACACACTCCATTGCGAATGCTTTCTCCCCCTCTCTGTGCGATTGTGTGTGAAAACACCACATTAGGAGTGCTTTCTTCCTGCCTCTCTGCCTCTCCATCTCTTTCTGGCAAATGTATGCACCCTCTGACAAATTTTTTTTTAAAACAATGTTGGAGCATCAGATAAATTATACATATATCGTGGATTTTCAGTGGACTATCCTGGTCCTATCATTTTCTCCAGAAACATTCTATTACTATGCTATGCTTGTATCTACCTGTTTTCCGGACCCATATGTTCTAACTGTGAAAGAAACAGCACCTTGTGTAAGTTTCTGGTTCAGACTGTATGCTACATTCCAACTTTGGGGAGTATGAATGACCAGCTGGTGCTGTAGTCAAATCTGTGATGAGCCTTGTTTTATATGGGTAGTGACATTCGTGGTAAGAGTAGTGAGCTCCATGAGGATCAGCCCACTGGCTCACTTCTTTTGCTGAAAGATGATTGTTTAGCTCAAGGTATGTTGTATAAAAAACCCTAACAGAGAAATTATTGTTAACAGAAGCCACGTGGGCAGAGCCGGCAGACCCTGTCATGAAGACAAACCGCTGTCTCTTCCATGGTGGTGCAATATAGTCAGCATTCTCACATGGTTCGCTGGCTTTCCAGACATTCAGTGTTGGTTTCTTCAGAATATTGTATACCCAGAAGTGGGAACAATGTGAACAGCTTTGTGGATCTTGCATAAAATATATCCCAGCCCAGCTGACTCAACAGTATGCACAGAAAGCTGGATCCCATATGCCAACCAGGGTTCAAATCCCACACTTAGTAACTTATAAAACACACTGAGTCCATGTATGTGTGTGTGTCCCCCAAATCCTGATGTAAAAGAGAAATGGAGAAAAAGATTGCAGCATGATCACGCCCTATTGATCACGCCCTACTTTTTCTCTCTTTCTGTCATGAGCGCATACACATGCTAGCAGTACAACTTTTAAAAAAGATATAGAAAGTACATCTCTGCCATCATGCCTACATTATTCATGAGTCCACTGACCAAACCGAAGGGAGACTAGAAATGAGGGTAATGTGGTATACATAAGGTGTATCATCTTGTCCATGTTATTGTATTATTGAGAACTTCTTCCATGGGGGGGGTGTCTTCAGTGCGCATTAACATATGATATAATTATTCTTACACTCTAGACTTATTCTGAGGGTTCTATCCACATGACCCTTCCCCAAATCTCCTTGTCACTAATCTGCAAAAAAATCTCTCCTTCTTTATCTCTGACCAAATGGTCAAACCACATCTAAGGATCAGCCTAGATCTATCCCTTAAGACTCTATCCTCCAAGGCAAAGCAGACAAGCAATGGACCAGCTGTCCTCACCTTGCATGCTGATATGATTTTAGTTATCACTATTTGGCTAAATAACACCAGTCTCTAAACAACACAGTTCAAATTTCAGTTCCCATGGTCTATTAGCTGTGAGAGATTACGAAAAGCACAAATGTCACTGCAATCTCTTCAATCCACAAGTCACTATGTAAACAGCACACACACGTAATGATCAGTGACCAGTCATGTCATTACTTGAAAAGTTGACCGGTGATTTCTCACTACCTATCTTTTACTCAGTTTACACACAGCAGAGGTGTCATTTTGTTGCCTTCATGTCTCCCAGTGATCAACCCATGTAACTTGTACAAAAATGAATGATTGTAAAAGTGAACTGGTCCACAAAAAATGGAAGTACAGCAAAAAAAAAAATTGATAGCTCTGGAAGTGAAATTTAAATAAAATGTAGATAAAGTTCTAGGAAAAATAGCTGACCTTGGGAATGTTGGCACTTTTGTCTCCAAATATGTAGCCAAAGAAATTTAATGAAAGCAAACTAGTTGTTTCAATAATGAAGATATTTCAGAGGAAATGATGCCGACCAAAAAAATCACATTACTCAGAGGTGTTTCATGATATTGAAAATGCAAGGAATAAAATGTTGGATGCGAATCCAAACTTAAAAAGGTGTATGATAATTCATCAAAGCATAGAAAAGATGTTCTCTCCATGTGGTAAGTTATATAACAAAGAATTAATTGCTGTTCAAACTACTATTAAGTTTTTTTTATAAATATATAAAACATTTTAATTCTCAATGTCTCTACTATTTTAAATTACAGTGTACTTAACACATCTTAGTTTCATTATTTTTTATTTCCCTATAAACGTTATTGACAGAAAGAGAATTTTTAATGTTTGACAAAATTTAAAGGTCTCAGAACAGTTATAGTATTCTCATGCTATACTGATTGCTTTTCAGATTGACAGCTTGCGTGAATATGTTACAGTTCAAAATGACTGCAAAGGGAGACGTGGTAGGATGATTCTGCCTACTAGTAAGACATTCATTCCCAGGTCTCAGCAGGGGTGAGTCCTACTCCTGTCAGGCTGATGCCACCTGGGTAAGCAGCCACCTGGGTAAGCAGAAACTTCTTTAAAACAGGCTCATTTGGAGGCCTCCCTGAACATGCCCAGTGTGTATGTGTGCTCATGATCCAGGGCTGGCTGAGACTGGGGGTGGATGAGAGCACAAAGACCCTGTCAGTACCTGTCTATCTTCTCACTCATAGAAGAATGAAAAATAAACTTCAAAAAAAGAGCTCATTTTTTGCTTCTTGGTAATTTGTCATGAAGCATTCTCCATGAAGCCATATATAGAGAGAGCAGTGATTGTGGGAGTAATCTCACTGGAAACACATCCTGCCTCTCTAAATGTATGCTTTCAGAGTCCTGGACAGATAGAAAATCCCCTATGTTTTATAGAGTATTTATCTCATATCTTCAAAGACTTCAATCATACTTTTTACTTTCTAGATCCTATCGAAATGGTGTCATCAATGCAGTGGATCAATGGCATATACTATAGGATGTTTTGTTAGCTAGGGATCTCCCGAGAAACCATGCCAATGACAATTATCTATAGATATGGTTATAGATCTACATGTATTGTATCTATACAAAGGGGTTTCAAATGGATATACAAACTAGAATTAAAATACAAATTTGGTGGCAAAAAATTTTAAATCCATGCATAATTTCTTAAATAAGATGCATTTTCCATGAACTTGTTGAAGACCCTCTCAGAACTATCTAGGAAAAGTCTTATGGTAAGATATTAACTCATGTGATTATGGAGGTTGAAAAGTACCATGAATTTTTATGTGCAAGCTAAAGATCCAGGATAGCTGGTGGTGTAGTTCAAGTGCTACGGAGATATGGAAATTATAGGGAGATAAGCAGCTCTATAGATGCCGTTCTTTGACCTTGACCTTCATGGAAAAAACTCATACTGATTCAGTAGTATGTTACCTTTCTTTTAATTCTTCTTCTGCTTCTTTTTTTAAAACAACAGATTTTTGCCTTAGGGTGTGTACACTCACCAGAAAGAGAGAATGGCAGATTCAGTGAGAGGGTAGATGAGAAGTCACCTCCTTGGCTTCCATTCTTAGAATCTTAGGCATGTACTCACTCACTCCTGGAGAGATTTTCAAGTCACCAGGTCCAGGACTTGAACCATGGTCAGCCATGTGGGGAGCCATCTTCTGGTTCCTTGGTTCTGTTTTTTAGTTATTAATAATGGGCTTTTAGCTCACCTCAAATTCCTCCTAGATATTCTAGCAGAACCTACAGAATGCATAAAGTCCTCTAAGCTTCTTCCAACTGTCCACACTGCTATTTGTTCCTGCCAATGACTTGCCCAATTATTGTCTCCTCCAAAACCCTGAAGTTGCTGGCCTCCTCTAAGGTACCAGATTCCACTGCTAGATTTCCCTGGTACTAGCATCGATATCGGCCCCTTTGGTACAAGCACTGGCAATGCTAATGAGCACAAAGTTCAAAAGACCAACATGGACTGTGCCAATGCCTGTTGTGTTCAAACAAGGCAGATCCCTTTTCTTCATTTTTGTGATACTTTGTTTCTTCCACTCTAGACTATTTTTATGATCCTAATGCATCCTGGAGTTTTCATATTTTTCAATCAACAGTCATTAGTTGATTGTCTTTGGAAGAAAACATAGACAAATAATAAAAAAGGATTTTAGGGGACTGGGAAGAACACCAGCTCTGTCTGCTGCAGTCATATCATTATCGTCATTATCTTGGTGCTAATATTTATTCAGCACTATGTGCTAGAAACAACACTGACTTTACATGCCTTCTTTCATTTAACCTTCATAATCACTCTTACTTTTCAGATATGGAGAGACGGGATTATGTAGATTAGGAAATTTACCAAAGGCCACTCAGAGCCTAGTCAGTCTACTCTGATATTCCAAGGGTCCTGGCAGTGAAAATGTCATACCAGACACAGTGGAGTAGAGGCAGTAATGGTGAGTGTCCCCAAGGCCTCGGGAAAAACTTGTTGAGGTTATGGTCCCTTTCTGTCTGGCTATTTCCACTGAGCAATTCTTATTAAGAGTAAGAAAAAAAATAAACAAACAGATGAAAGGTCTCTCTTTTGGCCTCTGGTAGTTCTACATGTCCAGATCCTGGGCATGGATGTCTAACTGTGAGCAGGGCTGTGACTGCAATTAGCTTAGAGGGTCAGGAGGAGATGAACTGTAAGAAATTAAGTAGTGATGATGATCAGCAGCTGCAGATATTTAGCCAGATAATCCAACAAGGCCACTAGTCACTATAAAAGATTTGGGAATTTCAGTTTTTATATGATAAGAGTTTAAGTTTTTCCAACAATATATTGACAAACAAGCTAACTGGATGAAAAAGTACTTAGTGAGAAAATAGTTCTCTACATAGGATTTTATTCTGAAAACTGACAGAAAGGGATTTCATAGCAATTGTCAAACTATGCAGCCCACCCAAGGATGCCATTTAGTCAGATATTTAATGGGCAGTTGGGAGCTGAGACCTAGGGGTCATGATAAGACTAATCCTCCTTCCCTGAGAGCTCAGAAAAAACTCCCCACTCCCCCTTCTACCAAGAAGCATGGAGTTGTGTTGCAGAGGCCAGTAGACAATTGAGCATCTGTCTGGTGGTCTAGTTTGTAATTGGAGCCTTTAAGACCATGGCTTGTTGACCCTTGAAATTCTACCCATTGACCTGACATGATGGGCTATTATATTTGTCCCTTGGAGTTTGAGTGGCCCTGTCTATGAGAATAGTAGAAAGGCCCAGTGTGCAGAAGTATGTTTGAGAGACATGTTTCTTTTTGATCACCTCTCACACATTCCACTGGCCCCCAGTTTTTCTCCTAGGGGAGTCAGGGGCCTTGACTCCTGGTTAATTTTCAGGTAGCTTTGCAGTATTTATCATGGCTACTCTTACCATTCTGATTTGCCCTGTGAAGAAGACCCAGGTTATTCCAAACCACCTACAGAGCTACCCAAACCCACTTTAATTCTACCACTAAATCTTACCTGCATTAGCGGTGAGGGCCATGAGGCTGCTCCATCCTCGGGACCCATTTGTTTCTGTTGGAAGCTGGAGTTCTCCTTGGAGTCTGGCAGAATATTGCAGGAGCTGCTTGCTCAAGTGACAGTTAGGATGTTACACAACCCTGCAGGTTATTGTAGTGGCATGATTCTACAAAATCCAGCATGCATCACCATGATCCAGAATCACCTGATGGACTTGTTTAAATGCAGACTTCCGGGCCCAACCTCAGAATTCCTGATTTGGTGTATCTGGAACAGACCGCATGGATTTGCATTTCTCACAAGTTTCCATGCAATGTTGATGTTGCTAGCTTAAAAACTGCCCTTTAAGAACTCTCAAATAAAGAAAAGTTTAGGCCCCAGTGGCAGGATAGAATGCAACAGGAGGAAAGTTGCACTTTGCATGATACAGATTGTAGGGTAAGGAATAACTGTTGGCTGAACGCTGGATAAAATCAAGTGAGGAAAATGAGAATGAAAAGGCTAGGATGATTCTAGTGTTACCTCTTGCATTCCAGATCTAGGAGAATGATATCAATATTAAGTATTCCTAAACTAGCAATATGAACATTATCCTCGATTCTTAGCTTAAACATGAAACCCACGCAATTCTCTTTCTGAATATCTCTTAAAGTTAAAGCTATCCAGTTTTTGGGGCCAGCATGTGGCACTGGATTTCCACATGGTTGACCATAGTTCGATTCTTAGACCTGGTAGCTTGCTTTTTCACTTTCTTGCTTTCTCTCTGTTTCTCTCTGGTAAGTGCATGTGACCTATAGCAAATCTAATAGTAATAATAATAATAATAATAAATAAAACTAAGTAAATAATTCTAAAAAAAGCTATCCAGTTTTCTTCATCTGACTAGCTCAGCCTCTCATGACCTCCTAATATAACCACCAGTAAACCAACTTGCTGTCTTTTAAACAGTTCTTCACATAGTTATCTTAAATACAACCTTGATCACCTGTTTATATTATTTCTAAATTAATTAATAAGTTACAGTATTTGTTAAATTAAATATAGAAATCTGTGGTTCTCATACTAGTCTGTGCATCCCTCATTCTCAGTAAACTACTTGCTCACAAATTATTCTGGCCAACGAGATGATGAGTATCTCAAAAGCACGGAAAATATCGTTCTCCTGGTATTGTTAACACATGGAGAGTAATCATAGTCAATGTAGTAATATTCCAAGGAATGTATACTCATTATCTCTCAACTTTAAACTCCTAGTAAATTAGGTGTTATGAACCCCTCTTTCCAGATAAGAAAATGGAGGCTTTGAGAGGTAAATAAATTACTTAGGATTATACAGCTAATAAGGGGAAAAACTGAGATTTGAACCCAGATCTGTTGAACTCAAGATTGTACCATCCCACATGCTCCTTTCACATGATACTCAAAGGATTTCTTTGTTGTTTGACCAGACCTGCTAGTGATTTGTACTAATTAACCTGGCAGATAAGACTAAGCTTCTTGCAAATTCTGAAATATCATGCTCTTTCATAATGTCTGTGCCTTTCTACAAGCTAATCTCTTTTCCTGGAATACCCTTCTCACCCATTTTGTTGGCTTATCCTTTAAAAATTACTGTAGGCCTCCATTCCTTGAAGCATTGCTCTCTCTCCTCTGTGTTTCTGTAGCATTTTGAATGAACCTCTATTTTGAAACTTATCACAACTTTACTTGTCTAGCACCCTTTACCATGAGTCACTGATTTTTTTGGGGGGAAATTCATTTTAAATCCACAGTGCTTGGCATAGAAGATGTAAATTAGTTGGGGTATTTTTGGCTGCAAGGAACCAAAACCCCAACTCAATATGGCTTAAATAAAAAGAAAATTAATAGGCTCACATAACTTAAAGTCCAGCTCAAAAACATCTGCAGAGATTTTGTGGAGACTAGATGTGTTATACACATACATATAAAATATCTTATATTTAATGCATGTGTAGCATAGAGTATGCATTCAATAAATAGGAGCTATCCTCGTCCTGGGATATTATCTTTCATTTACCCATATCTGGATCATATATATGAGGATTATATATAAAAACTGCCAAATCAGACTGACTTTTCTCTATTATGTACGACAGTGTTTCTCAAAGAGTGGGAATCACATACATCAGAATCATATGATGTACTTGTTAAAATACAGATTTTTAAAATTTGTTAAAAACAACTTTTTAAAAATTTGCTATAGGGCATGTGTGCTTGTCAGAGAGAGACATGCTTGCTAGAGAGAGAGAGACACACAGATAGAAAGAGAAAGAGAAGAAAAAAAGTGAGAAAGCACCTCTCCCCCCCATGGGGCGATGGCCACCCAACAATCTTCTGCTCCATTCTCTTTCGCAGATATTGGGCACATATGCAACATGCCTTGCATGTTTTTCAGGCCATCAGGTCTGGGACTTGAACTACAGAGTAGGCCATAGAGGAAAACCAGCAATCCTTTTTTTTTTTTTTTGGAGAGGTTTTCGTTAAAGGGCACGTGCGCTCGCCAGACAGAGAGAGACATAGAGACAGAAAGCGAGAAATCACCCCCCATGGGGGATGGTCACGCCGCAATCCCTTCTCCTCCATTCTCTCGGGATCTTGGGCATGTGCACACACGGGCCTGGCGTGAGTTTTAAGCCACTGGGTCCGGGACGCGAACCGCGGTCGACTACGTGGTAGTCCAGCGACATAGCCATTATGCTAACTGCTGGTTCCCAGAAACCAGCAATCTTTAATTACTATGCTACTGGCTATCCCAATATGCAGATTTTTAGAATCCTTTTCATATCTATAAATTTTTAAGTCTTGGAATCTGGAGCATGTGGTCCAATAGCCTTATTATAGGTTCTTCAAATAATTCTTATTCAGGATTCATGTCTCTTGCTTCCTATCCCATCCCATTAGAGAAGCATATATTCTATCTGGGAAGAATGCTTGAGATTATCCAGTTTACTAACATCCCTTCTTTTACAGGTATGGAAATGGAGTCCTGGGCATCAGAACCACCTCCACAACTTGATTAGGTCTATGTTATTGGTTCATTGCTAACCCACTCTGATCCTTAGCAACCTCTAGCATGCTCTCCATCACACTTTGAAATTATCACTGCTTCTCTAAGTCCTTGTTACTCCAAGTGTAGTTGGAGGGTTAGCAGCATGAACCTCACCTGGAGCTTGTTAGAAATAGAGAAACTTAGCTCTGCTGCTGGCACATGCTGCTAAAATGCTGTGCTTTTCTGGTTGGGACCATAGCAGAGGCCTGGGTTCCATTCCTGGTCCAACCTAAGGGCCAATTATGGGGGTGTGCATCCATAATCTCCGGGATTTGGTGACACACCAAGATTCTGTTTTGATTTCAGACCCCACCATAACCACTGAATTAGAATTTGTAGTTTACCCAGAACCACGACTCCCCATCCCCCTACCTCCCTCCCCCTGGGTTCCCACCATCATTAAAGATTGGGAAGACCTCTGATATTCCCTGAGATACTCCAGGTTAGAATCCCAAGTCTGCGATTTGCCAGTTGACATTGGCCTATTATTTAACCTTTTTTTCACCTGCCAAATAATGATGTTACAGATTCTAGAACTCCAGGTTTTTTTAAAATCATTTTATTTCACTTTATTTTTTAGCTTGACCAGAGAGGGACAGAGTGAAAGAGAGAGAGGAGAGAGAGAGAGAGAGAGAGAGAGAGAGAGAGAAAGGAAGCCACCAGGTCTGGGAATTGAACTGCAGCTGGCCATGTGGGAGTCTAGTGCCCTTAACCACCACACCACCTGCTGGCCCCTCTAGAATTCTAGTTTTAATGTAAGCATTAAATGATGTAGGAAACAGAAGGCCTCTAGCACACAGAAAATAGTAAAAAAAAAGTTAATTATTATTCTCCAGCTGCCGTTGGTGTTTGTAATTTTGCCTTTTTGACTGTTGTACTTTGGTTTTCATGTACTCACCTTCTGTTCCAGTCTCTGGAGAGATCATTTTATCCTTGTGGCTAGCCCAGTGCTCTAAGTTGTTTGATATTTATTTATTAAATTTAATACTTGTCAACTGATTTAGATTATTTTCCACATGGTCAAAGGCTTCTTCCATCAGACAACCAGATTATTTTTTTGTGTGTTTTAATAAAGTTTCTACATTGGGCAGAATCTTCAAAAGAGTGCAACATATGGATAAAGGCCCTAATTAAACACTTGTTGAAAGTAAATTAGTTAATTAGAGTTGACCACTACTTCCCACAGAGGGTAATCAACACAAGGTCTGTGCAGAACACCAACATCCTGTGGGGGCAGACACGGGGCTTATTTTCAGGCAAAATTATGTCCTTTAATAAATGCTTTTATGTGCCTCATCCTGTTCATCTTAGAAACAAAAAAGTCACTAAATTCACACACACAAAATGGTAATAACCTAGAAAACTTCTGCCTCTGTTTCTTCTGACATTAAGGTACCACTCATAAAAAGGCTACCCTTTTTTTGTGCAAGCATAAATGATTTTGAGAGTTAGACACCTAAGGTTTCCTTTTGTTGTATTTTATAAAGAAAGCTCAATTTCTCACCGGGCTCCTTAGCAGGAACAACTGAAAAATAACTAAATATGTCATCAATCACTGGAATTTGTCTAACACTTTATGAAGTAACCTGGATTTTTGGATATTTCTTGTGGAGAAGAAGGGTATTTCATGTTACCAGTACAATAACAATTTTATTCATATAAAAATCACGAAACTAGTTCAGATAAAACACAAGCTAACCTAAGCCATCATTCATTCACTCTTCACACTAAGCTCAGACCATTTCTGAGGTTTTTTGATTTATGTTGATTTTCATCTGGGTATGTAGTTTGGGTTTTGGCTAGCAGCAGCAATGGAAATACCATGAGGAAAAAAAAAAAGGTCGTCTCAAAGCGTTTTGGCTTTGACCAAACCTGTTGTTTCACAAAATTGAAGTTTGACATTAAACTTTTGAGAGAGCAAGTGCCAAATAATGCTGGTTTCAGTCATAGTAGAGCAATAACTAAACACTTTCCCCCTCTATATGGCCTAGTGGGAGATGGCGGGGACTCAGCTGAGACTTGGGAAACCGAGTTCTGGGTGAGTCTCAGTCACGCTGAGTTAGTTTGTCTTTAATACAAAGGACACGCTACAGGCACTAACACTGAACCTGAGGGTATCGCCCTTCCATAAGGTATATGTTCTATACTATATTCTATGGTACAGAATGTCAACGTTTATCTTTACTGGACAATTGGAGATCCCATTTTTTCCTGACCTTTTTTTTTTTCTTTCCCTCTTTTCTTTTTCTCTTCCTCCTATATGTTACTTTGTTTTTGCCTTACTCTCATTCTTTTTTTTTTTTTTAAGAATTATCTATTTAATATTATCATTTTAAAATTTGCTACAGGGCATGCATGCTCACCAGAGAGAGAGGCAGAGAGAGAGCGTGTGAGAGAGAAAGAGAGAAAGCAAGAAAGCAAGCCGCTAGCTTGAACTGTGGTAGGTCAGGTGAAAGTCCAGTGCCTTAACTATCATGCCACCTGCTGGCCCTCCATTTTTTTTTTCGTTATCTCCCTCTTCCTTCCTTGCCTTCTTAATTTTGTTCTTTTGTTCTGTCTTTTTATTAAAAAGGACTTTGCAGTGAGCCTACAGCCCAAAGGCCTAACAATAATTTAAATTAAGAATGAGACTGCCTAATAGTGTGCGTGCATGTAATTTAATATATTTTGCATAAAATATCCAATTAAGGTTGGTCTAGCATGAATAATGGCTATATTCTGAATTGACGAAACTGACCAGGTGAGCAAGGAATGGAGAGGAGGGAGACTCTGTGGTAAAACAGAAGCATAGCAGTCCCCTTATCTGACAGTCTTTGGAAGTTTTGAAACCATTTATACACTTCCTGCTTGTCAGAACAGCTACATGAAGTTTAGCTCAAGTTGCTGTTCACTTAACCCAGCCACAGAGACTCCCTTTTGAAAACCACAGATGCTATTTACTGAGAAAGCGGGCCTATGGCTTATGAACGCCAGCTATTTCACTGGCACCTTTTCAGCTTCATGTTCTTCCATTAGAAACTGGTTCTTCAATTAGGGGTGAAAAATGAAAATGCAAATGCGTTTCTTCTTCTTCTTTTTCTTTTTGCTTTAAACTCAAATGTAAAGAAACTTTAAGAATTGAAGAAAATTCAGTGTATACCTTACATTTTTCATCTACTTCCTTATCCCTCTGAACACCTAAATGAATCATGGTCCACTCAAAGAACAGATGCACTTTATTATATGAAGGAAATCTTTTTATGAGGGTAGGAGAAAGAGTGAAATACCAGAGATTATTTGCTTTGAGTAAAACTGTTCAGTATTTGTATTGTAAAAAAAGTTTGTGATTCATTCATTTTAAATTTGATCATTGCCTAGGACAATTTAGTACAAAAAAAAAATCACTGCTTCTTTCTTCCTTTTTTTAAACTTTTTTGAGAGAGAGATTTTTGCTATAGGGTGCATGAACTTGCCAGAGAGAGAGAGAGACAGAGAAACAGAAAGTGAGAAATCACCAACCTCCCACCACCTCCAGGAGGATGGCCCTTCTCCTCCATTATCCTCTTGGGATTTTGGGCATACATATGCACGTGCCAGTGTGAGTTTTAAGCCACCGGGTCCAGGACTAGAACTTTGACTCACTACATGGGAGTCTAGGGACGTAGCTATTATGCCATCTGCTAGTCCCTCTTTATTCTCTTCATTGCTCGTCATAGCTTCCTTTCGTACCTCCTCTTGCACATTATCCTCGGCTGCTGTTAGACTGACTGGAACTTTGGGCAAGGACAGCTGATTGAGATCTGGGCACACGTGGCTCCTGTAGGATATCCTAGGTTCCAGAAGAACATAAATTTCATCACATGCGAAGGGCTTACTTCCTTTAGGACCAAGTTCCTTCCAACTCACTATCAGGTGCTAGTTATGTGTGATCTTTGTGTAAGTCATTGTACAAAGCTTTGCATAATGTTAAGGCCCATGGAATATACAACCCCTACTCAGAAACACCCTTCTCCCCAGGGAAAATTAAGTGTATCCATGGGGATAAATATGTCTTCTTCCAGTGTTTGGATTTGGTAGTCAGAGTCCTGGTACCTATTACCCAGCTTAGATGGTCCTGTTAAACTTCAGTTTACATCAGAGTATCAGAGGCATTTTTTTTCTTTTTGCTCTGTTATGTGATCTGTCTGCCAAACATGTTCTATACATTTGTTGTCTAATTGATGGGTTTTTCTTTATCAGCTTGTGGATTTCTTGTAGAATTCCATTCCTATGTAATGGCTTCATTAGATCTGACCAGCAGCTATTATAATCTGGATTTCAGTTACATGACAGAATTTTTAAGAACATTTTTAGGACAAGTGGTTCTGAAACTAGACTACATGCCATTTAACTAGAGGGTTAGCTCTCCCAGAGCAGACATCAGGTTTTGTGTATCTTGAAATAGTCATTACTTAGTTCTTAATGCACAGAAGTACTCGATAATGGTTATGGTTCTTGGGTTCTGTGATTTAGGCTAACAGTGCATGTTTCTGTTTTAACTATTACAGTAAGATGCTATGACTTTTTTAAAAAGTTTATTTATTTTTGAGAGAGAGAGAAACAAGCACTCTTAATAGAGTCTGACACCGCCCCTAGCCTTTCAGCCAGCTGGGATAAAAGGCCTATGCACGTGCACCCAATATGTGCAAGTCAGTTGGATGATCAAACCTCAGTCCTCCACGTTGGCTCCAGCATCATGGAATGGCACACTACCACTGTGCCACCGTGCCTGGGCCAGTGTTAGGGTATTTTTATAAATAAGTCATTATGATACAAAAGTGATAAAGTCAATCTAGTGTAGTTATTTTCAAAATTCAGCCTGCATAGAGATTACTTAATGAATTTGTTTAAAATGGATGCACTCTGGCTCCGTATCCTCAGATTTCCATTCAATAGGACTGATAGGCTCCCAGGTATCTGCATCCTTAAAATCACATCAGGTATTTATAGGTAGTTACTACACTACTCTTAGAGATACTCTATAGACTTCTTGTGGATATTTCTGGACATTAACGAGATTTTTTTGAGGAGTAATAGGGAGTAGCACAGCAGTAATATAACTAGACCTACGCAAGAAAGGTCCTGAGTTTGTATCCTGAGACCTCCTGAGCATACTGAGTACACGTGCACACACTTTCCCTGACTGGCATGCCATGAAAACGCTATTGGGAGTGCCTCTTGTTCATTCTCAATCTCTCTCTCACAGAAGAAATAAATAAATCAATTTATTTACTTATTTTTAATTGCCAGGGTGCATGTGTGCTCACGAGAGAGTCAGAGACAAAGAGAGGGGGAGAGAGAGAAAGCACCCTGCGATGCACTGTGGTCATGCTGCCATCACTTCTCCGACATTTCCTCATCCTGACTGGATTTTGGGCACAGATACACACACACATGCACCCAGGTAGGATTTGAACTATGGTTAGCCCTGTAGGATCTGCCTCCCTTACCCACTATGCTCTGGGGCTGGCCTTCCCCAAATGAGTTTTTTTTTTTTAAAGACTTGGTTTGCACTGTTCCTCAATTACATAGAAGCTTGAAATATTTTTTAAAATATGCACTCTGTCTATGATGAACTAACATAGTAATATTTTCAGAGAAAGTAAAAGAAAATAATATTTATATTCTTACAGGCTTCCTATGTGTGTGTGTGTGTGTGACCTGTATACTCAGCACTAAGAAAATAGCAAATATTTATTAAATTCTTATGGGTGCCAGACACTTTCAGTGTACTGCATAGGAATTAACTTATTTAACGCTCAAAACAACTTTTTGTAAATACTATTATTATTTCCATGTAAGAGATAGGGACACTAAGGCCCTGAGAAGTTAAGTAATTTCTTCAAAATTCTAAGCTTAATAAGTTATTAGCAGCTCAAAACGCTGTTGATTTTAAATAAAAGTAAATTTTACATTTTAAAAAGTAGGTACTGACCAACTCTGTGGCTTGGTAGTTAAGGTAACTGGATCCACATGGCTGACCCCATGGTTGAATTCTGAAGTTGGCAACTTAAGGAATATGCCAGGTGTGTGTGTTTGCACAGAATCCCCAAAGGAGGAAGAGATGAAGGGGAAGGGATTGAAGTGTGACCATCCCTCATGGTGAGGTGTTTTCTCTCCCTCCTTCTCTGTCTCTTGCTGGCAAGTGCATAAGCCCTCTGGCAATTTTTTGGGGGGAATTATTTTATTTAACACTATTATCATTATAATTATTTCCCAGTTTTATCAGAGAAAGACAGAGAGAGAAAGAGAGAAGGAAAGTGAGAAAGCAAGCCACTAGGTCTGGGACTTGAACCACGGCTGGCCATGTGGGAATCCAGTGCTCTTAACCACCAAGCCACCTACTGTCCCTAATTTCTTTTTTTTAAGTAAGGACAAAATGTTCTCCAAAATAAATCAGGGAGATCAAAGTGAAACAAAGTTCATGAGTTTCCGAGTGTGATGTTAGGTCAAATTTTCAGAATTAATTTCATAATCACTATACCAAAAGTATCATTTACACTGTAGTTTCTAGAATAATTTTGAGTCCGAATTTTTTAAAAAAGCCTAATCAGAGTGGAACTAGGGGTAATAGAAATTTCAGATGATCTGTTATTATTATAGAAGGAATATTAATTCAAATTACCCTAAACTTTTGATGTGATTCCAGAGACCACAGGTGGCATAAAAGTCCCTGCTGCGGGAGCTGCCACTTAGCGGCCCTATTGAGCAGGGTCACCTTGAATGACTGCCGAACTGCCTCCAGGTTGAAATAGCCTGTTTGACCTGGGAAATCTTTCATTCAATATCATCATTTTTTTCTTTTTTCAAATTTAGATTTAACAAGCATTAACTGTGGACCTACCCTGGGCTAGAACCTCTGCTAGTTTTTAAATTATATATTATCTTATTCCATCCTTATAACCATGGTATGTGGTATGTGATTCATTATTATTATTGCTGGACATTTTAGGTATGTGAAAACTGAAGCTTTGTATGATTAGGTAAATTGCTAGCAAGTGGCAGACTCAAGATTTGATTCCAAGTTTAAGGTTTCAGTCCATCTATAACCATCTTAGAAAGTGGTTTCTGAGTTTGAAATGATGGCACAAAGTTTAAGTAGTTTATGGAACTGAGGAAGCAGAATTTAAAGACTCCACAAAGGTTTTAATCTGAGTATATTCCCTACTATACTTTTGGCCATTCTTATGATCACTAAGACAATGAGTGAGGTGGTAGAGGTAAGAAGCATATTTATTCATTCAACAAAATCTACTGAGCAATACCAGATGAGGGGACTTAAAAAGTTCATGGGAAAAAGCAGTTGAAATATAGGTTTATTTTGTTGTGAACAATTTTCAAAATCCATGCATAGTTTAGTTCACTATACTCATTTTCCATGAACTTTTTAGAGATTCCTTATATGCCAAGTGCTGTATTAGGTGCTGAAATGCTAGCAATAGAACAGGATAGACATGAAACTGACATGCTAGCATGGAAAATAGCATTCAGCAAATATAAGCTGTGATAAGTGCTATGCAGGACAATAGGGTTCTTTTCCTTCGTCTTCTTTTCTTAACATAACACAGAATATCTAACCTGGACAGAGATATTGAAGATGAGACTGAATGAGAGATTTGAGGTGCTCAGGCTAAATAAGAAATGAGGAGCAGAATTCTTCAGAAAAAAATTTTCTTCCTTATGATCCTCTATTGTATAAGATGACACCAATCATTTTGTTTGTAACATGATCAAACTTGTTCCACTCATTATTGTATGTCTATGCACAAGTTCAGAGTGAGTCCTACATGGGGGAGATCTAGAACCAATATTTTTAATACAAACAAAATAAAGGAAGCCTTGGAAAGTTTAAATGCTTTTTCCTAAAACTTAACATTGGCAAACACATCAAATGTACCACCTCTACCTTCAAGAAAACTTCAACAGTTAGCTTAATTTTTGTTATGTTTTTGAAGTCTATAAATCTCCATTGTACATTTTCCACAGAATGCAGTCTAATTCCATTGATATTAAAGAAAGTACATGTAGCATTTTGGCCCACTAAATTGGGAAATCAGAATGTGACGGAAGAGTGGCCAAGACTCAGAGTTTCCATTCTCTTCCATTCTCTTCCAAGGGAAACCAAATGAGAAAAATAATACATCATAAAAGCCAGAGTTCTGATTACAGTTTTGGAAACAGGAATGAAATAGGATATTTCATAAAAAAATTTTTTGAGCCTTGAATTCCAAGCTGAATCTAAAAGGTTATGTAGAGTACACCCTGTCGCCCTTATCAATGGGACGCCCTTGGGGGTTTACCAAACACCTAAGAAGACATTTAGAGAAACTAAGTCAGGTACTTCTGTAGGAATTGTGGACTAGTTCATTAGTCATCTGTTTACTATAAATCTCTCAAATAAAATAGAATTTTTACAAACTTTATTCATCTAAATTCTCCAAAGACAAATATTTCCCCTGCAGCGTGGCCTCCAACCTTACCTATGATATAGTTTCATGGAGTATAGTTAGTGAAAAGAGTTCTGCCCCATTCAGTAATACATTCTATGAGAAAATCTTAACTAAGCTGTGCATCTCAGATTCATATAGGCAGCTTTTGAAAAAAAAAAATTCAGTGCATGTGGCTGGACAGTCATAAAGCAGTAAAACACTGACACTCAGTAAGACTGATTGACATGTAAGGTTCTAGGTTCAGGTCTGGAGACCTGAATACATTGGGCAGGCATGTGCCCATGATCTTTGGTTGACCGACACTGAGTGTCCTCTCTTCCTACCTATCTCTGTCTCTTTATCTCTCTTGTTCATGGAAGAAATAAATAAAAAAAACTAAAAAAAAAAATCCATATACTTGTGTTCCAGCCCCAGAGAGTCTGATTCTATTTATTTAGAGTGGCCCCTGGGAAGTAATAGTTTTTCAAAGCTTCCTCAGGTGATTGAAAAGTGCAGCCAGGTTTGAGAATCACTATGTTGTATGAATTTGGGCAAGTCCTTTTAATAGTTCTTGATGTCAGTTTTCTCTTTTCTGGAATTAAAGGTTTACTAACACATATTTTTCCTAAGATAAATGAGTAAAGATTATACATATGGTTGTGGTCTGGAAGTTTTTACATCTAGTTCTTCTTTAATGAGTATTTATTATTCATTAACTGATGACATAGCACTTTAATTAATATATACATACTGTTTGACCCTCCTTCTGCTCTATTTTCTACTGGAATTCAAGAAAGACAATAATATCTAACATTTATAAACTTTTTTTTTGCTAGATATTGTGTACAGTATTGTTACAATAGTGAGGCCAATACACCAGACAGAACATGCAACATGCTGCAGAGAATGGTAAGATGCACAAAAATTAAAGTGGTCATATACTTTTATAGTAATTTAGAGTATTTTTGCATATGTACTTCCCTTTTGTTATTTAATTTCTGATAATTCTCTTTTAATTGTCAGAGGACACTTGTGCTTGTATAAGAGAGTGAGAAGAGTGAAAACACTCCCCAAAGTGGATGGGCACACTCCAATTTTTTCCCCTCTATTTAGCCATCTCTCCAGGATTTCAGGCACACATGCACACACATCCCAGCATGTTTTCAAACCACTGGGGCCAGGATTAAAACCATAGTCAACCATGTGGGATCTGGCTCCTTATACATGGTGCTTAACTACTGCAACTCTGAGCCAATCTCTATAATAATTATTATTTTTTTTACAGCCATTTCATGTTTTAAAATATACAAAACTTTAAACCAGCAGTTAGCATAATGGCTATGTCGCTGGACTCCCACGTAGTTGACCGTGGTTTGCGTGCCGGACCCGGTGGCTTAAAACTCATGCCAGGCACGTGTGCGTGCGTGCCCAAGATCCCGAGAGGAGAATGGAGGAGAAGGGATTTCGGCGTGACCATCCCCCCTGGGGGGTGATTTCTTGCTTTCTGTCTCTATGTCTCTGTCTGGCTGGCGAGCACACGCGCCCTATAGCGAAAACCTCTCTCAAAAAAAAAACAAAAAAAACAAAAAAAAAAACTAATCCTTCACCATTGCTACTTAGAAAGGCAGTGGCCCCAACTTCCCTTATGGATAGTATGTAATTTGATCTTTGACACTGAGTCCTGTAAAGCAGTTGTCCATTGTAGGAGGAGGCTGAGAATTAAAATGATCAGCTGAAGTTTGCACCATTGGAAAGATGTTTAAGCTGGAAGGATTTGAACCCAGAAGTCTGAATCCAGACCCAGAGTCAGATCCAGGGAAGCAGAAAGATTTAGAAGTTACTTCCATTTGACTTGGATTAGACAGACACTCAAACCTGTTCAAGAAGGTCCCAGTGCCAATAAGGGCCACTTCCTCATGGCAAGACCCAAAATGTTTGCTGTATTGTTTTTATCTTTTATGCATAATTAAAATAGGTTCCAACCTTGTGAACAAGAGCTAAGCTCCTCTAAAGAATTTGACATTTGAACTGTCCAGATACTTACAAAACTAAACAAGAGCTAAAAGAAAAAAGACCATTTTAAGCTGATAGAGTGACTTCTAAGTGGCATTTAAATTTAATTCTGCCATCAGCTAAGAAGAAAAAAAGACATAGAAAATAAAGAAATTACTTTTCTACACACTTTGGTCATCTTTATGTTGAATTTCATTTTGATAAAGATGTGTGGTGGGTCTTCTTTTATCTGCTCTTTGTAGTGTGAGTGGAAAGAAATAGCTTTTTGGAAGAGTCTTAGACTCTCACCCCAGGAAAAACAGACTTTTTGTCCTAAGAAATTTTCCTATTTTCCTGCTAGAACTTTACTCTTTATCCAAAAGATCTAAGATAAGGACTGCTGATTTTTAACTTTTTCAATTTAAAAAATACATTTAATGTAACAGTCAATATGTTTCATTTAATATTTAATATATTTAACATTTGAAGAATATATTTACTTTAATACTTAAGTAAGAAAAATTAAATCCCGCAATTTTATCTCACATATTTTGGATTGTTGTTTGAAATCATGCACTCTTCCTTAGAGCATAAAGTATTTTTAATTTCATTGGCATATACATTTTCAGAACTGTCCCTCTTTAGTAGAGTGAGATGTATTATTAAGAGCATTGAGAGGAGACAGAAGACAAATACAATAAGTGACATGTAAGTACTACTATGGAAATGACATACACGTGGAATTCCAGAAGCTTAACTCAATGTATTTCTCCCAAGTGGGGACACACGTAGGTTGTGCAATCACCTCATTTGGTGTCTGGGATCCCAGTGACCTTCTGTAAGTGGTGTCGTCACACCACACACAGAAATCTACCCAAGTAACTATTTTAGGCTTGGGTTATTACCTTGGTTATTAAATAATGAACAGTAAATCTAAATTTATAATAAACAGTTGCTAGTTCTTTGCTGTGCTAAACAATAGGAAAAATTGTTTACATGATGGCACAGGGAAAAGTATGTGTACAGAACAGGAAGTAGATGAGTGAGCAGCCTTTCTTTAGGGTAGAGTATTTCCTTGGGGAATCAGTGGCAAAAATATGGGATTTGGAATGAAGAGACTTAGTCATCTCTTCTCAATTATTTACTCATCATCTTTTTATGTTCTTGTCAGAGTTTTTGGTATTAGACAGAGAAATACTTTATGTTCTCATGCATGTGTGGACATTGAAAAGAATGATCTCATAGATGTAGAGAGTTGAAGAGTGATGATTAGAATCTAGGAAGGAATGGGGAAAGTGAAGCATGGAAAGATGCTGGCAAATGGAAACAAAATTACAGATAGGTAAGAGGAGTAATTCTGGGGGCCGGCAGTTGGCAGGTGATGTGGTGGTTAAGGGCGCTAGACTCCCACATAGCCATGGTGGTTCCAGTTCCGGACCTGGTGAGTTGCTTTTGCTCTCTCTCTCTCTTTGGTCAAATTAAAATAAATAAGTAAATAAAATAAAATTAAAAATAATTCTTAAAGAAAGGAGTAATACTGATGTTATAAAGTATAGTAGAGTGACGGTAGGTAACATCAATTTACTATGTATCACGAAGTAGCTATAAAAGATTAGGGACCAGCCAGTGGTGTGGTTGCTAAGGTGCTGGATCCCACATGGTCAGCTGCAGGGTTTCAGACCTGGGAGCTTGTAAAACATGGTAAAACTTAGTAGGCATGTATACATGCATGCCAAAATCCTCAAAGGAGAATTGGAAGAGAAGGGATTGTGGTGTGACCATCGCCTATGGGGGATGCTTTCTCATTTTCCCTCTCTCTGGTGAGCATACATGCCCTATAGCAAAATTTTTTTTTAAATCTTTTAAAAAAAGATTTTGCTTGTATGCTTGCAATACAAAGTAATAACAAATGATTAAGATAATGGATATACTAATTACCCTGATTTAATCATTACATTGTATTCTTTTACTTAAAAAATCACATTGTAACCCATAAATATGTATCATGATTATATATATATGCTAATAAAAATAACTAAAAAATTTTCAGTACTGCTACTGAAAAGGTGGTTAAAAAATGGTGCTCTGCACTCAGATGCGATGCAATCTCTTATGAAAGAAAAGTCTCGAAACAATGTGGGACACATGCAACAAAATTTCTCACAGTGTTAAGGAATTGGTGAGAGGAACAAAGAGGAAGTAAAAGTGAAAACACTGCTGTGACCTCCAATAAGTTTAATTCTTGTTTCTTTCCTTGCAAAAATGGGAATCCTGCCATCTAATTTGCAAGCTGCAGCTACAAATTGTACAAACTAATATGTAGGAAACTGCTTTTTATGTGTAAAGTCATGTTTTTATTTTTCTTTATGTTCCTTAAAATATCTGAAGGCTATAATCACATTCCCACAAGTGTTCATGAAAAACTGTGGCTGGGGAAGGCAGAAAGTTGTGGCTCTCCTGGGATGGTGAATATCAAATTGGAGAGTGTGGGGAGCAAGTCCTTTGACACTGTCACCCTCCTCCATGATGTAGCATCATAAATGACTTGGCTGCTCAATGTGGCCATTGCCCATCTCCATACCTGGTGATGCTGACTTATTCCGTCAGCTGAGCATGCTATTCTCCTTATCTTTTGTCCCGGTCTGTTCAGGTTGCTCTAGTAAAATGCTATAGACTAGATGGCTTAAACAACACAGATTATTTCTCACAGTTCTGGAAGCTGGGAAGTCCAAAATCAAGGTGCCTACTGATTCAGTTCCTATTGAGAGCCTTCTTTGTATGTAGGTGGCTGCCTTCTTGCTGTCAACATATGGTGGAGAGAGAAAGGCGAAAGAGAGAGAGTGAGAGCAAGCACTGTTGCCTCTCTTTCTCTTTTTATAAGGCTGCTGATTTTATTATGGAAACTTAGTTTTATAATCTCATCTAAACTCAGATACTTCCTCAAAAATCTCTCCTTCACCTCCAAATATAATGAATTCTAGGGAAACACAACATTTTTAAAACTTTGCTAGAAGGTATGTACACTCTCTGAAAAGAAACAGAGGGAGATAGAATGGAAGGAAAGTGAGAAAGCACCTCTCCATGGGAGATGGTCACATACAACCCCTTCTCTATTTCTCCTTTGAGGATTTTGGGCATGCATGCATAGGCACCTGGCATGTTTTTCAAGCCACCAGGTGTGGGATGCTAACCACATAGTCAGTCATGTGGGACCCAGCTGCCTTACCCACCATGCTACTAGCTGGCCCTGAACACAAATAATGAGCCCATAGCACCTTTCCAGTAGGTGTGTCTAACAGACACATCCTTCAAGACTTTCATGCATCTTGTTTAAGACTTCCTTTATTCATTTGAATAAAGTTGATCATCTTCATTTTTCCTACCAGTGAAATCATTATAATCAATGTAATTATTGACTCAATAAGTATTTATTGTAGTTACCTTGTACAAAATATTCTTACCTCTTACATCTTGGTTTTTGCTTCACCAAGCATCATGATTGCACATGTATTGAAAGTAGTTAATACATTTTTATTGTATAAATAAATGAATTACTGAAAGAAAAATGGCTTACTAGATTCACTAGATGTAGACAAAAAGAGAACAAGCTTGTTAATTGATTTATCAATTATAATAACTTAAGAAAATAAGATTCAGAGAAAAATCCCAGGACTTTGTCTTGAATGTCTATAGCTTTGGAAGTATATCAGAAGGAAAGTCCTGAAGGTTATATCAGAATAGTATTATGGGAACCAGCAGTTAGCATAATGGCTATGTCGCTGGATTCCCACGTAGTCGACCGCAGTTCACGTCCCGGACCCAGTGGCTTAAAACTCACGCAGGGCGCGTGTGCATGCATGCCCAAGATCCCGAGAGGAGAATGGAGGAGAAGGGATTGCGGCGTGACCATCCCCCCTGGGGGGTGATTTCTCGCTTTCTGTCTCTATGTCTCTCTCTGTCTGGCGAGCGCACGCGCCCTACAGTGAAAATCTCTCAAAAAAACAAAAAAAGACTAGTATTATTATCAACCAAGCTTTACGAATAAGAAATCTAAATGTGTATGGTGTCTTTAAAAAGTCTCTAAAAATATGTATTATGGAAAAGCGATGCTTGGGGTTTACATTTTTTTTTTGGCACCCAAATATAAATACAATTTAATTACATCTTTCCATAAACTTCTAAAAAAATGATTTATTTATTTATCTATTGTTATTATTTTTTCAATTTGACCAGAGAGAGAGGGAGAGAGGGAAAGTGAGAAAGCAAGCCACCAGGTCCTAAACTTGAACCACGCCAATTGCTGGCCCCTCCCTGAACTCTTTGAAGTCTCTGTATTCAACCAGATTTTGAATAGCAATCTTGAGTGCCTTGCAGTGCCAGGAGCTCTTGCTAAATAAATGTAGCTTTATTTCGAAGTTCCAAAATGAGGTTTAGAGGCATTTTGAATCACTAGATATTCAATTTTTAAATATTGTACCTCAGTAAGTGGCTTGTTAAATTTGTCCAAAGCTGCTCTTTCTTCACCTGCCATTTGTATCAATGGAATAAATACTACCAACAGTTTGAGCTCCATGTAGCATGGTCTCCAAGTATAACTTTCTAACAGGGTCCTGTCAGAGTGCCTTAGTACAAAACCTTTTTTTGGCAGCTAAAGAAAGAAAGTAGTAGTCTACCTCTTACCCACATGCCACTTGTTCACCCTTTCTGACAATCAGCCTGCTCTAACAGTTCAGTCCTAGAAGAAGACTATATTGCAACATAGCCAAGCCATCTACGAAGTGAGTGACGTTGTGTGAGGTGCAAAATGGACAAAAACTTGAGATGAAAAAGACGAGGCCAAGAGCAGATTTTGGCAATGGGAAGGTGGTCTCTTGGAACATGTTAGAACTTCCAAGAAACAAATTAAAGGTGATTTATAGAAAATTGGCCTGTTTCTCTAAAGTAGACATAGAGAGGAAATTTTAGTCAGGGTTTAAATCTATGGTGGGTCTCATTGTGGGTTCCTGACAAGTCATCGCTTCACCAAGCAAAGATTGCAGAATGCTGTTTTGGTGATTTTGTTTATATGTTCATTTGGTTGTGTTTTGTTTGTTGTGCTACACAGCTTGAGATTTTTTTAGGACTAGTTTCCAAAGTCCAACAATGCACAGAAAGCAAATGCATTGATTTAATCTTTTTCTAAACTTTTTTTTTTTTTCGATTTGCCAGAGGGCACATCCACTCATCAGAAGAGACAGTGAGAAGGCATCCCACTCACCCATGAGGAATGGTCAAGCTGCAATCCCCTCTCCTCTCTCTTTATTTTAGGATGCATCCGGCGTGTTTTTCAAGATGCTGGTTCCCGGACTTCGATGCTGCAGTTAGCCATGTGGGATCCACATGCCTCAACCACAGTAGCCCCTTTTTCCAAACTTTGTAATTGATGTTAGCATTAGGCTGATTTTTACCCCACTTGTGGCTCCTGCTAAATGACCCTGACATGACCCTCATCTCCCACTCTGACCAGTATAATGTGTTAATTAACCTGGCTTCTGAATTTCTGCTTTCCTGCAGGGTGCCCAATTTAGCCTACAGACTCACTTCAGTCTCAGTGGGACTGATTTTCCTTGCTAGAAGGTATTAAAACGTGTCTGAGGAGCCTGCCTGTGGCCTGGTGGTTAAGAGAACCCGATTTTACATGACCAAACATGTGGTTGGACTCTCAGACCCTGTGGGTTTAAAAACATGCCAGAAGTGTGTGCCCATACTCCTGATGGGATGGAGAAATGGAGGAGAATGGACTGTGGCTTGGTCATGCCTTATTGGGGGTACTTTCTTCCTTTCACTCTCTGGCAATTACACGCACCCTCTGGCAAATTTAAAAAACAAAACAAAACAAAAAAACAGTGCATGAGTGTGGCTCATGAGGTGCCTCAGCATGGGATCAACCCTATATTTAATGTTTCTTTGAGTTTTTGCTTCTACATTTGAAAACTGAGACCTTACTCTCATCCTTTTCTTGTCTTTCTTTCTTTTTTCCTGTTTTTTTGAAAGATTTCTGCTATAGGGCACGTACACTTGCCAGAAAGAAAAAGAGAGAGCGAGAAATCACCCCCCGGGGGGGGTGACCATGCTGCAATCCCTTCCCCTCTCTTCTTCTCTAGGGATCTTGGGCATGCACACACATGTGCCCAAAATGAGTTTTTAGCCACTGGGTCCAGGACTCAAACCATGGTCGACTATGTGGAAGTCCAGTAACATAACCATTACACCATCTGTTGGTCCCTCAACCTATTCCTTGATATCCAGCCAAGCTGGTATCTCCTCTGGGCTCAGACCTCCATTTTTCTGCCTCTGCATCCTATGACCATAGCACAGTATCCACTACCAGTCTCCATTATCCTGACTTTCTGGCACCACTCATCCTACTTGGGTCCATCTCTACTCATAATGCTTGCTGTCATCGGCACCTCTGGATAACCTGCTCCGTCTGCTTGTACTTCTCTGGAGTTCTGACTCTCACTCTCCTAGGTTTTGTCCTTAAGTGGCACCTCTCCTTGGTGGCTGAGACCCTCTGGGAAACTGGCTTTAGATGGTTTTTACTCTTCAGCCCCTGAGTGTTTTTTCTAACACCAGAGAACTTTCTCTAGTCCATTGAATGGGTTCCTGGGTCACAGAATATAGATGAGAGACTGACTTGCAAGATTCACTTTAAGTCATACACTTGGGGACAAAACTGCATAAACCAACCCTTCCCCCCCAAAAGAGAGATGATATAGTAAGACCTTCAGTGCAGAATTATTGCTGCATCCTGGAATCCAAAAAGGAAAAACAGTTGCATGGCTTATCTACATGTGTGGTAGATTAAGGAGACACACAGGTCACACTGACCAAAAAGCAGCTACTTTGACAGCAGAGGCAACCAATCTTCTTCTTATTATTAGTGCTAATTCTTAAATAGCACATACTTATGGTACAAGAGAGTACCAAAAAAGTGAAAAGTATAATTCTACCTCCCACCTGTGGCCTTCTTAGAAATGTGCCTTAAAAAAGAAAATTGGGGGCCAGCAGATGGCATAGTAGTTACATCACCAGACTCCCACATGGCTGACTGTGGTTCAAGTCCTGGACCCAGTGTCTTGAAAATCATGCTGGGAAGGTGTATGTGTGTGCCCAAGATCCCAGAAGAATGGAGAACGGATTGTGAAATGGCCATTCCCCCATTGGAGGGTTATTTCTCACTTTCCCTCTCACTGTCTCTGTCTCTGTGTCTCTCTCACCAGTGAGCACATGTACTCTAAGGCAAAAACCTCTTAAAAAAGAATCCCTCTAGGGCTGGCAGTTGGCATAATGGTTACATTACAGGACGCCCACGTAGTCTACTGCAGTTCGAGTCCTGGATCCAGAGGCTTAAAACTCATGCCGGCTGCATGTGTACCCAAAATCCCAAGAGAAAAATGTAGAAGGGATTACAGTGTGACCAGCCTCTGTGGGGGTTGATTTATCACTATCTGTCTCTCTGTCTTTCTCTGTCTCTCCAGCAAGTGCACATGCCCTATAGCAAAAATCTTTCTCAAAAAAAGAAAAAGAATCCCACGAGGTAAAAAATATATACATATAAATATAGTTAAATGTATATGTTTTAAATACACACATGATAAAAATACATGGGTTATTATCTAAGTTTCATTTATTTTTTAACTTAATATAGCTCAAGTATCATTCTACATGAGCATACATACCATTGATCACACATATTCTTTGTGTGTGTGTGTGTGAGGTTTTTTTTTTTTTTTTTTCTATAGAATGTGTGTGCTTAGCCAGAGAGACAGACAGAAAGAAATCACCAACCTCCCTCAGGAAGGTAGGATGATGAGACTGCAATCCCTTCGCTTCTGTTCTCTTCCAGTATCTTGGACTTGCACACACTCACACCCAGCATGAGTTTGAAGCCACCTGGTTCAGGACTCAAACCATGGTCAGTCATATGGGAGTCCAGTAATGTGACCGCTATGCCATCTGCTGACCCTACACACACATTCTTTTAACCACATAGTATATAGTACTCCAGGATTTGGATAATCTAGTCCACTTTAGATTCTAAATTCAGAGAACTACAGAAGAAAATAGAAACTGTAATTTGGCTGAAGATGAGCCAGACTGGAGTGTGAGTCATCCACAGCCTTAGACCTCCATGAGAAGAGCAAACACTTGAGAGAATGAGTCAAGAAAAGGCCAACACCTTTTATAAAACTAAGGAAGCAGAAGAGTACAAACAAAAAACTAGAAGAAAGAATGTGATTAATTCAAATGGTTTGTTTATTCATGAAGGAAGAATCCAAGTTCTTTTCAAGCAGTTTGAAGGTAAGGATGGGATTCAGCCTTCTAGAATTAAAGAACTAATTTTAGTTTATAATCAGGAAAAGATGGTAATGAAGAAGTTAATACTGTAGGATTTTCTTTTAAGTTGTGATCAAAATGATGCCATGCTTTATGAGAAAAAAAAATAACTAGAATGATTTTATAGATGGTCCAGTAAAGCATTATCACTTCTCCAGAAAGCAAAATCGTGAGAGATTCTGTTAGGCATGATCTTTTAAGATTTCAGCTGCAGCATTTTTTCTTTGGACCTCAGAAAGCGGCCTCGTATTGAAAGGAGCAAAGAGCATATGGTACCTTTTTGCTTTTGCAGCAACTCAGCGTTAATGGGAGTGTGATAGGTGTGGCTTGGTACCAGAGCGCTCTGAAGCTCGGCTGCAGGCAGCCTGCTCTGGAGAGTGTTCCGTTGGCTATCAGCATAGACGTGGATCGTATGGAAGGAACAGCTGGATCTGGTAGGGAAGCAGCCAACAACGCAGTGTTTCATCATCCCTTCATGTCTTCAATCTGAGTTCTGTTTGCTGCTGATTGTCCTGGGTGACCTTCTGGCTGGAACACAATGTCTGTATGTGCCTTCTAAAGAAAGAGAGAAAAACTGCCAGGAGAGCTTTTGCAGGAAAGTGGTTTTGTGTGGAAATCAGAGGAAGAAGGGAAATGGTTTCAAAAGAGTTTAAGTCCAAAGTGAGCAGCTTGCCAAAAGATAGATGTTGTGGATGAAGTAAGAGCTTTGTTCCCATAAGAACGGGAAAATGGTTGCTTCATCAGGAATTGAGACGTTGCTGACAGGGGAAGATGCGGTCAACTGCAAGCAGATTCCTTTTCTACAACCGTATTGCTAATAATAACAGTTCTGAGGAGGGCATTGTAATGACGATCACCTTGCCACTGTCTGTGATTCCTGGTTCCATGGGGAGCTGGAGCATAGCTCAGTTCGACTGCACTATTATCTCTAAGTTCAGAGAAACCTTCATAAGGAATCTGGAGGAATCAGGAAAATGGATATTTTCTGAAGTAGATAGTTCTCCATGTCAATATGGTTTTGATAGTTCTTGGCTGGTCATTTGTCATATGTGTGTAGTTCCTTGGTCTATATTTCATAAAAGTAAGGGGAACTTTAAGTCTGGGTTTTAATTAAAAAGTAACTTGACTGATTTCAAGCTAGTCCTTGACTTCTACATAAAAATGACACTCAGAGCTGTCTTGATCCATTTTGTAAAAAGGAAGGCAGCTCACATTTTATATTACCTCAAGGAAAAATAAATTCCTTAATTCCTGGGAGATTCTAAATGGCATCCATGGCTGAGTACTGTTCAGTCTTTTGGCTTGTTTCTGGTGAGTCTGTATTAAGTGATGTGGTTTTATTTAATTTGGCATAACTTGCTGTTATTACTGAATATGAGGGAAGTCAGACTTTGATAAAAAAAAATACCATATTATATTCTGGGAGTATTCAAATGTCAGTGAAAAAGAAGAAATGTAGGTGGTGTTAACAGTAATAGTCTTCACATTGTGCTGTTAAGGACACTTTTACTACTCATTAAGCCAGTGGTGGTGCGAAACATTCATCAACTTTGCATTCATACGGAAAGGCACTTGTATTTTACTATGCCTGAGTTGTGCAACCTCAAGCATATTTCTGAAATCTCCTTATCTCCATTTCTTCATGTGCACCCTGGTGTTTGTAACAAATAGATATGAAGCATCATAACACTTAAAACAGTCCTCTTACCCATGGCACAGGATCAAAATATCCATTCATGGTCTTGTTTTGTTTTGTTTTTAGAGAGAGATCTTTGCTATAGGTCATGTGTGCTCTCTGGAGAGACTGAGAGAGAAAGAGAAACAGAAAACAAGAAATATCCACCAGAAGGATGGCCAGGCCGCAGTCCCTTCTCCATTGTCCTCTCAGGATTTTAGGCATGCTTGTACACATACATGACCAGTATGAGTTCCAAGTGGCCAGGTCTGGGACTTGAACTGTATTTGGACATGTGGGAGGCCAATGATATAAACGTTATGCTGTCTGCTGGCCCCAGGTCATCAGTTTCTTTGCCCTTGTCTATTTTCCTTTCTTGGCTGATTTTCCTTCATGAAACCAAAGTTCTGTGATGATCTAAAATATTTAGTATCTCTTCTCTTCAGACCCAGGATAGAATATGAGAGTAAAATATCTTTCTTTTATACCAGTTGATAAATTACCAAAAGGAGCTTGAGGTCGATTTAGTACTATTTTTACGCATTATGGAAGTATTATGACTTTAAACAGTGTAACTTAAGAGTTAAAGACATGGGATTTGGGGGACTAAAAGTGGAGCTGTGGTTAAAAATCTGGATTCTCACATGGCCACCACAGTTTGAGTCCTGGATCCATTGAATTGAAACTCATACCAGGCACATGTGCATGCATGCCCAAAATTCCAGGAGGAAAATGGAAGAGAAGGGATTGTGGCATGGCTATCTCCCAGGGGTAGGGAGATGATTTCTCTGATTTCTCACTTGCCCTCTCACTGTCTGTCTCTGTCTCTCCATCAGGTGCATGGACCCTTTGGCAAAAATTTACTAAAAAAGAAAAAAAAAATAGACATGGAAATTGGACCTTGAAAGTCCCTAGTTCATACTATGGTTAAGTGCCTTGTCTGAGCTTAAATTCATTATCTGTGTAATCTTGGATAAACTACTTCACACAAACATGCCTCCATGATTTAGGAAAAAAAATCTAATAATATCCATATCACTGAGTTGTTCATTTAGTCAAGAATAATTGCAGATTAATTCAGATAATGCTCATTTCTATGAAGAGCATTGTGTTTGGGGGATCAAAGGAAACCTCATCTTTGAGAATGGCAAGAAAGTTATCACAGCTTCTAAAAGAATTAAGATATAATAAATAAATAACAAATATATACCTGCCTCTTGGTACCAAAGCATGTAAGATATTCAACAAATGTGTGTAAGTCACTGGTATGGGACACTCATTTGGACAGATTTTTTAAAACGTACTCAACCAGTGAGAGGCCCTTATCAGACTTCATTTCATTAGTGAATTTCTGAGTCTGTTATTGTTTTGCTAGTAGAGATACCTGAGATTGGCTGAATTTAAGAGAATAGGGATTTATTTTGACTCATAATTCTGGTGGCTAGGAGTCTGAAGTCATCATGAAATGGCAGAAAACAGAATTTCTAGCAGAACTGAGAGTGGTCTGTGTCCATATGGCCATTCTCTGAAGTTCTAGTGTCATTTCTTCTGCTTATAAACCCTACTAGGGTCAATTATGGAGGCCCCAACCTAATGACATTATCACATGCAAAGGTCCTACCTGGTACATCACCTCTCTGTTTTATGCTCTTTATAGAAACTAGCATTATCTGAATTTATCTTCTATATTAGTGTGTGTAAATGCTTCTGTCTGTTTGTCCCCACTCAAATAGCCCCGGTGAAGGTAGGATTCATATTTTTCCTGAGAGGTTTGTCCTCCATGCATAAAACTGCAAATATTCTTGGCTGATTGAACAATTAAATCATACTCTTTGTTCAACATATTTTCCAAAGAATGTTCACTACTTACAAGCTTGGATCATATACTTTATCCTTGTATTCTAAGGCATCTCTCATTCTATTCCCACTTCTTAATCCTGTGAGGAGAGCGATATAGACAAAGACATTGAGAGAGTGAGAGTGAAGTGAGAAGGAAGGAGAGGAGAGAAAGGGGAGAAAAGAAGAGAGGAGGATGAAAGGAAGTTAAGGTAAAGAAGAGATGAGAAAAGAGAGTTATTCCATAGTCAAACCAGGAGCCATATCCTATAGCAACTTTCTGGAGATTCTTAACATTCCATATCTGGGTTTGTTTCAGTGTCCCTTAAGAACTAGATAATATTGCCTCGACACCTCATTCCATGATGTTTAATACCTGCTCCAAATTTTTGGTGACCTCTCAGGTGACATTCTCATGGTCATGTTTTGCTGAGAGATTCTTACTCTACAGAGTTAGTCCTGCTTTCTGAGCATGTTGTTCTGATTCTTTACAGTATTAAAGCTCTTTTACTAGATTTCCAAGAGAAAAATACTCATGTAAAATATGGCTGCACAAATTGCCAGATGATTTCTCTTCATTTATTTATACCTCTATTTTTATCAAAAGTGGAGATGGTTTCCCCATTCTATGAATATGGGCTATGTTTGTGACTTGCTTTGATCAACAGAAAAGTGACAGTGTGCCAGTTCAAGCTTAGACTTCAGGAGAACTTGAGTGTATTCTCTCTTGACAATACCATATGAATGGTCATGCCTGGTCAAATACACTGAAAAATAAGAGCAGAGATGAGCCAATTCAATAGAAGCCAGCCTAAACCAGCCAGCCTCTAGTTGACCTACCTGTTGACTGGTAAATAAGCCAACAGACAAAAACAACTGATACATAAGTCCTTTGCGTATCACAGATTTTACTCGTGTTTGTAGGAGATGGATTTTACACTTCACCTTAACTCAAGCAATTTAAGAGCTGTATTAGACATGTGTGCTCTTAAAATTTTGCCATGCTGCTTATTCATCACTCCTGCATTCCATCACCTCTTCATTCTCCGGAGGCAATCTCTCTGCCCTCATAGCCCCCAAGTTTTTTGCAGCTTCGAATGTAGTATAATCCAGCCCTCTCCAACAGATGCCAAATTCAAATCAAGATTTCACTTTCTGTATCCACTGAGTCATTTCTGAACTCCATTAATTTTTGTTCTTTTAGTCTGCCTAACTCTTTTACCTTCACTACAAGCCAGGGAAGAAATAAGCATATAATCATGTTTTTGACATTGTTAGGAATTATGATACTTTGAGCACAATGAGTGCTTTCTAATTAAACAGTACAGTTGGTTACATTTCTATTACACATGTTAGCATCTTTTTAATTTTATTTTCTTATTTTTTACATTCAATCACTATATATCTTTATAACATTAAGAATGAACTTTTCTAGCGTGAATACCTTGTGTGTTAGTCTAGTCAAAGAAATTATCAGACACATTGTCATCAACAGATAATTTTCTTCATTTTGTCCATTGAATGTTTTACTTTTATTTTTTCCCCCTCATTATCAATAGTTCCTGTGAATTTTTTTGATTTCTGACTTAATTTCTTCAGTGGTTGTAAAATCATTCAGAAGATGGTTGTTTAGTTTGTATATTTTTTTCTTTTGAGATTTTTGTCTGCAATTCATTTCCAGTTTAATTCTATTGTGGTCAGAGAAGATGCTGGATATAGTTTCTATACCTTTGAATCTGTAAAGGCTTGTTGTGTGCCCTATCATGTGGTAAATCTTTGAAAATGTTCCATGTGGGGGTGAGAAAAATGTATATTTTGTAGCTGTTGGGTAGAAAGTTCTATAGATGTCTGTTAAGTTTGTTCAGTATATGGTATCATTTAGATCCTGCATGTTTTTGCATATTTTTTGTGTGGATTTTCTGTCCAAGGAGACAATGGGGTGTTGAGACCCAACAATTACTGTGTTGCAGTCTATCTCTTTCTTTAGATATAGCAGTCTTTCTTTCATATATTTGAATGTCTCAATGTTGGGTGCATAGATATTTATAAGTGTTATATCTTCATGGTGAATTAGCCCTTTTAGTATTATATAGTGTCCTTCTCTGTCTCCTCTTACAGATTTTGTCTTAAAGTCTATTTTGTCTGATATCAGTATCATGATTCCAGTCTTCTTTTGGTTTCCATTGCATGGAATATCTTTTTCCAGCACTTCATTTTCTGTCTACGTTTTTATCCATGAGGTACATTTTCTGTAGGGTAGGCAGCTTAGAAGATTCCCTTTTAAAAAATCCATTCAACCAATCTGTGTCTTTTAAATTGGATAATTTAATCCATTAACACTCAATGCTATTTTTGATATTTGCTGACTAATATTTTGTTATCTATTTCCTGTATTAGAATAATCTAGATATTTGATAATATTCTTTAAAAATATACTTGCTCTCTGGCTGTAATTTCAAAGCCCAATTCCAAATGCCAAGTCCACAGAGAATTTTTCCAATGCTAAGAGTATTATTCTGAAGTCCCTGTTTAGGTGTCACTTACTGCTAACTTAAAAGGTAAACTGAAAAAAAGCATAAAAAAAAAGATTTCATCTGGACAAAAAGTTAAGAAATGCTCTGGGCTATGGTTTATATTCAGATAATTTTTAAACATGTTTAATCAGTTTAATCAGGTTTTCAAACCTTTGACATACTTAAACAAAACAAAACAAGAACAGCAAATGGGGCAGAGTTCTTTAATTTGTGTTAATAGGCATGTTAGTGTGAGAATACACCTCCTCCATGCCTTCCCAGTTTGGTTTCGCTAAGGTTGACATGAGTGAGTTCAGTTTGATTTTTTTAACATGTTAGCATTTTAAAATCTGAAAAGTCTTGAAATGACGATATATTTCACATTGACTTCGGGAACATGTCACAATCATTTGATGGAGACATAGATAAACTATTCTCTCTCTTTTTCCTCTTCCCTCTCTCCCTCACACTCTCCCTATGCATATGTTTATGTGTGTGAGCCATCTTTTAATATTCTACCAAACTGTTCTTTCTCAGACTGACTTGGGAAATGCTGCTCCTTCCAGCATGGTTCGATTCTCCTTTACTCACCTACAAAAGCACTGTTCTGGTGAAGGTGCCTATTTTTCTAACAGGCCCTGTTCATTTCTATCACCTTTCGATCACTTCACGGGCTGACTCTTTAAGATCTGTCATACTTCTTCCACGTCTTCCATGCAGTTGTTGTCCAAATATTTCAACCCATGTTGGCCTCTTCTTCTCCTGATCCCGAAAAGCTCTTCCTTGACCACCCACTCACGAGGACATTTTCCCACAGAGGAACATATTGCTCTTTCTTGTTGTGTGGGTTGTGTTGTTTTTTTTTTTTTTTTTTTTCTATAGAATGTGTGTGCTTAGCCAGAGAGACAGACAGAAAGAAATCACCAACCTCCCTCAGGAAGGTAGGATGATGAGACTGCAATCCCTTCGCTTCTGTTCTCTTCCAGTATCTTGGACTTGCACACACTCACACCCAGCATGAGTTTGAAGCCACCTGGTTCAGGACTCAAACCATGGTCAGTCATATGGGAGTCCAGTAATGTGACCGCTATGCCATCTGCTGACCCTACACACACATTCTTTTAACCACATAGTATATAGTACTCCAGGATTTGGATAATCTAGTCCACTTTAGATTCTAAATTCAGAGAACTACAGAAGAAAATAGAAACTGTAATTTGGCTGAAGATGAGCCAGACTGGAGTGTGAGTCATCCACAGCCTTAGACCTCCATGAGAAGAGCAAACACTTGAGAGAATGAGTCAAGAAAAGGCCAACACCTTTTATAAAACTAAGGAAGCAGAAGAGTACAAACAAAAAACTAGAAGAAAGAATGTGATTAATTCAAATGGTTTGTTTATTCATGAAGGAAGAATCCAAGTTCTTTTCAAGCAGTTTGAAGGTAAGGATGGGATTCAGCCTTCTAGAATTAAAGAACTAATTTTAGTTTATAATCAGGAAAAGATGGTAATGAAGAAGTTAATACTGTAGGATTTTCTTTTAAGTTGTGATCAAAATGATGCCATGCTTTATGAGAAAAAAAAATAACTAGAATGATTTTATAGATGGTCCAGTAAAGCATTATCACTTCTCCAGAAAGCAAAATCGTGAGAGATTCTGTTAGGCATGATCTTTTAAGATTTCAGCTGCAGCATTTTTTCTTTGGACCTCAGAAAGCGGCCTCGTATTGAAAGGAGCAAAGAGCATATGGTACCTTTTTGCTTTTGCAGCAACTCAGCGTTAATGGGAGTGTGATAGGTGTGGCTTGGTACCAGAGCGCTCTGAAGCTCGGCTGCAGGCAGCCTGCTCTGGAGAGTGTTCCGTTGGCTATCAGCATAGACGTGGATCGTATGGAAGGAACAGCTGGATCTGGTAGGGAAGCAGCCAACAACGCAGTGTTTCATCATCCCTTCATGTCTTCAATCTGAGTTCTGTTTGCTGCTGATTGTCCTGGGTGACCTTCTGGCTGGAACACAATGTCTGTATGTGCCTTCTAAAGAAAGAGAGAAAAACTGCCAGGAGAGCTTTTGCAGGAAAGTGGTTTTGTGTGGAAATCAGAGGAAGAAGGGAAATGGTTTCAAAAGAGTTTAAGTCCAAAGTGAGCAGCTTGCCAAAAGATAGATGTTGTGGATGAAGTAAGAGCTTTGTTCCCATAAGAACGGGAAAATGGTTGCTTCATCAGGAATTGAGACGTTGCTGACAGGGGAAGATGCGGTCAACTGCAAGCAGATTCCTTTTCTACAACCGTATTGCTAATAATAACAGTTCTGAGGAGGGCATTGTAATGACGATCACCTTGCCACTGTCTGTGATTCCTGGTTCCATGGGGAGCTGGAGCATAGCTCAGTTCGACTGCACTATTATCTCTAAGTTCAGAGAAACCTTCATAAGGAATCTGGAGGAATCAGGAAAATGGATATTTTCTGAAGTAGATAGTTCTCCATGTCAATATGGTTTTGATAGTTCTTGGCTGGTCATTTGTCATATGTGTGTAGTTCCTTGGTCTATATTTCATAAAAGTAAGGGGAACTTTAAGTCTGGGTTTTAATTAAAAAGTAACTTGACTGATTTCAAGCTAGTCCTTGACTTCTACATAAAAATGACACTCAGAGCTGTCTTGATCCATTTTGTAAAAAGGAAGGCAGCTCACATTTTATATTACCTCAAGGAAAAATAAATTCCTTAATTCCTGGGAGATTCTAAATGGCATCCATGGCTGAGTACTGTTCAGTCTTTTGGCTTGTTTCTGGTGAGTCTGTATTAAGTGATGTGGTTTTATTTAATTTGGCATAACTTGCTGTTATTACTGAATATGAGGGAAGTCAGACTTTGATAAAAAAAAATACCATATTATATTCTGGGAGTATTCAAATGTCAGTGAAAAAGAAGAAATGTAGGTGGTGTTAACAGTAATAGTCTTCACATTGTGCTGTTAAGGACACTTTTACTACTCATTAAGCCAGTGGTGGTGCGAAACATTCATCAACTTTGCATTCATACGGAAAGGCACTTGTATTTTACTATGCCTGAGTTGTGCAACCTCAAGCATATTTCTGAAATCTCCTTATCTCCATTTCTTCATGTGCACCCTGGTGTTTGTAACAAATAGATATGAAGCATCATAACACTTAAAACAGTCCTCTTACCCATGGCACAGGATCAAAATATCCATTCATGGTCTTGTTTTGTTTTGTTTTTAGAGAGAGATCTTTGCTATAGGTCATGTGTGCTCTCTGGAGAGACTGAGAGAGAAAGAGAAACAGAAAACAAGAAATATCCACCAGAAGGATGGCCAGGCCGCAGTCCCTTCTCCATTGTCCTCTCAGGATTTTAGGCATGCTTGTACACATACATGACCAGTATGAGTTCCAAGTGGCCAGGTCTGGGACTTGAACTGTATTTGGACATGTGGGAGGCCAATGATATAAACGTTATGCTGTCTGCTGGCCCCAGGTCATCAGTTTCTTTGCCCTTGTCTATTTTCCTTTCTTGGCTGATTTTCCTTCATGAAACCAAAGTTCTGTGATGATCTAAAATATTTAGTATCTCTTCTCTTCAGACCCAGGATAGAATATGAGAGTAAAATATCTTTCTTTTATACCAGTTGATAAATTACCAAAAGGAGCTTGAGGTCGATTTAGTACTATTTTTACGCATTATGGAAGTATTATGACTTTAAACAGTGTAACTTAAGAGTTAAAGACATGGGATTTGGGGGACTAAAAGTGGAGCTGTGGTTAAAAATCTGGATTCTCACATGGCCACCACAGTTTGAGTCCTGGATCCATTGAATTGAAACTCATACCAGGCACATGTGCATGCATGCCCAAAATTCCAGGAGGAAAATGGAAGAGAAGGGATTGTGGCATGGCTATCTCCCAGGGGTAGGGAGATGATTTCTCTGATTTCTCACTTGCCCTCTCACTGTCTGTCTCTGTCTCTCCATCAGGTGCATGGACCCTTTGGCAAAAATTTACTAAAAAAGAAAAAAAAAATAGACATGGAAATTGGACCTTGAAAGTCCCTAGTTCATACTATGGTTAAGTGCCTTGTCTGAGCTTAAATTCATTATCTGTGTAATCTTGGATAAACTACTTCACACAAACATGCCTCCATGATTTAGGAAAAAAAATCTAATAATATCCATATCACTGAGTTGTTCATTTAGTCAAGAATAATTGCAGATTAATTCAGATAATGCTCATTTCTATGAAGAGCATTGTGTTTGGGGGATCAAAGGAAACCTCATCTTTGAGAATGGCAAGAAAGTTATCACAGCTTCTAAAAGAATTAAGATATAATAAATAAATAACAAATATATACCTGCCTCTTGGTACCAAAGCATGTAAGATATTCAACAAATGTGTGTAAGTCACTGGTATGGGACACTCATTTGGACAGATTTTTTAAAACGTACTCAACCAGTGAGAGGCCCTTATCAGACTTCATTTCATTAGTGAATTTCTGAGTCTGTTATTGTTTTGCTAGTAGAGATACCTGAGATTGGCTGAATTTAAGAGAATAGGGATTTATTTTGACTCATAATTCTGGTGGCTAGGAGTCTGAAGTCATCATGAAATGGCAGAAAACAGAATTTCTAGCAGAACTGAGAGTGGTCTGTGTCCATATGGCCATTCTCTGAAGTTCTAGTGTCATTTCTTCTGCTTATAAACCCTACTAGGGTCAATTATGGAGGCCCCAACCTAATGACATTATCACATGCAAAGGTCCTACCTGGTACATCACCTCTCTGTTTTATGCTCTTTATAGAAACTAGCATTATCTGAATTTATCTTCTATATTAGTGTGTGTAAATGCTTCTGTCTGTTTGTCCCCACTCAAATAGCCCCGGTGAAGGTAGGATTCATATTTTTCCTGAGAGGTTTGTCCTCCATGCATAAAACTGCAAATATTCTTGGCTGATTGAACAATTAAATCATACTCTTTGTTCAACATATTTTCCAAAGAATGTTCACTACTTACAAGCTTGGATCATATACTTTATCCTTGTATTCTAAGGCATCTCTCATTCTATTCCCACTTCTTAATCCTGTGAGGAGAGCGATATAGACAAAGACATTGAGAGAGTGAGAGTGAAGTGAGAAGGAAGGAGAGGAGAGAAAGGGGAGAAAAGAAGAGAGGAGGATGAAAGGAAGTTAAGGTAAAGAAGAGATGAGAAAAGAGAGTTATTCCATAGTCAAACCAGGAGCCATATCCTATAGCAACTTTCTGGAGATTCTTAACATTCCATATCTGGGTTTGTTTCAGTGTCCCTTAAGAACTAGATAATATTGCCTCGACACCTCATTCCATGACTTATGGAATGTTTAATACCTGCTCCAAATTTTTGGTGACCTCTCAGGTGACATTCTCATGGTCATGTTTTGCTGAGAGATTCTTACTCTACAGAGTTAGTCCTGCTTTCTGAGCATGTTGTTCTGATTCTTTACAGTATTAAAGCTCTTTTACTAGATTTCCAAGAGAAAAATACTCATGTAAAATATGGCTGCACAAATTGCCAGATGATTTCTCTTCATTTATTTATACCTCTATTTTTATCAAAAGTGGAGATGGTTTCCCCATTCTATGAATATGGGCTATGTTTGTGACTTGCTTTGATCAACAGAAAAGTGACAGTGTGCCAGTTCAAGCTTAGACTTCAGGAGAACTTGAGTGTATTCTCTCTTGACAATACCATATGAATGGTCATGCCTGGTCAAATACACTGAAAAATAAGAGCAGAGATGAGCCAATTCAATAGAAGCCAGCCTAAACCAGCCAGCCTCTAGTTGACCTACCTGTTGACTGGTAAATAAGCCAACAGACAAAAACAACTGATACATAAGTCCTTTGCGTATCACAGATTTTACTCGTGTTTGTAGGAGATGGATTTTACACTTCACCTTAACTCAAGCAATTTAAGAGCTGTATTAGACATGTGTGCTCTTAAAATTTTGCCATGCTGCTTATTCATCACTCCTGCATTCCATCACCTCTTCATTCTCCGGAGGCAATCTCTCTGCCCTCATAGCCCCCAAGTTTTTTGCAGCTTCGAATGTAGTATAATCCAGCCCTCTCCAACAGATGCCAAATTCAAATCAAGATTTCACTTTCTGTATCCACTGAGTCATTTCTGAACTCCATTAATTTTTGTTCTTTTAGTCTGCCTAACTCTTTTACCTTCACTACAAGCCAGGGAAGAAATAAGCATATAATCATGTTTTTGACATTGTTAGGAATTATGATACTTTGAGCACAATGAGTGCTTTCTAATTAAACAGTACAGTTGGTTACATTTCTATTACACATGTTAGCATCTTTTTAATTTTATTTTCTTATTTTTTACATTCAATCACTATATATCTTTATAACATTAAGAATGAACTTTTCTAGCGTGAATACCTTGTGTGTTAGTCTAGTCAAAGAAATTATCAGACACATTGTCATCAACAGATAATTTTCTTCATTTTGTCCATTGAATGTTTTACTTTTATTTTTTCCCCCTCATTATCAATAGTTCCTGTGAATTTTTTTGATTTCTGACTTAATTTCTTCAGTGGTTGTAAAATCATTCAGAAGATGGTTGTTTAGTTTGTATATTTTTTTCTTTTGAGATTTTTGTCTGCAATTCATTTCCAGTTTAATTCTATTGTGGTCAGAGAAGATGCTGGATATAGTTTCTATACCTTTGAATCTGTAAAGGCTTGTTGTGTGCCCTATCATGTGGTAAATCTTTGAAAATGTTCCATGTGGGGGTGAGAAAAATGTATATTTTGTAGCTGTTGGGTAGAAAGTTCTATAGATGTCTGTTAAGTTTGTTCAGTATATGGTATCATTTAGATCCTGCATGTTTTTGCATATTTTTTGTGTGGATTTTCTGTCCAAGGAGACAATGGGGTGTTGAGACCCAACAATTACTGTGTTGCAGTCTATCTCTTTCTTTAGATATAGCAGTCTTTCTTTCATATATTTGAATGTCTCAATGTTGGGTGCATAGATATTTATAAGTGTTATATCTTCATGGTGAATTAGCCCTTTTAGTATTATATAGTGTCCTTCTCTGTCTCCTCTTACAGATTTTGTCTTAAAGTCTATTTTGTCTGATATCAGTATCATGATTCCAGTCTTCTTTTGGTTTCCATTGCATGGAATATCTTTTTCCAGCACTTCATTTTCTGTCTACGTTTTTATCCATGAGGTACATTTTCTGTAGGGTAGGCAGCTTAGAAGATTCCCTTTTAAAAAATCCATTCAACCAATCTGTGTCTTTTAAATTGGATAATTTAATCCATTAACACTCAATGCTATTTTTGATATTTGCTGACTAATATTTTGTTATCTATTTCCTGTATTAGAATAATCTAGATATTTGATAATATTCTTTAAAAATATACTTGCTCTCTGGCTGTAATTTCAAAGCCCAATTCCAAATGCCAAGTCCACAGAGAATTTTTCCAATGCTAAGAGTATTATTCTGAAGTCCCTGTTTAGGTGTCACTTACTGCTAACTTAAAAGGTAAACTGAAAAAAAGCATAAAAAAAAAGATTTCATCTGGACAAAAAGTTAAGAAATGCTCTGGGCTATGGTTTATATTCAGATAATTTTTAAACATGTTTAATCAGTTTAATCAGGTTTTCAAACCTTTGACATACTTAAACAAAACAAAACAAGAACAGCAAATGGGGCAGAGTTCTTTAATTTGTGTTAATAGGCATGTTAGTGTGAGAATACACCTCCTCCATGCCTTCCCAGTTTGGTTTCGCTAAGGTTGACATGAGTGAGTTCAGTTTGATTTTTTTAACATGTTAGCATTTTAAAATCTGAAAAGTCTTGAAATGACGATATATTTCACATTGACTTCGGGAACATGTCACAATCATTTGATGGAGACATAGATAAACTATTCTCTCTCTTTTTCCTCTTCCCTCTCTCCCTCACACTCTCCCTATGCATATGTTTATGTGTGTGAGCCATCTTTTAATATTCTACCAAACTGTTCTTTCTCAGACTGACTTGGGAAATGCTGCTCCTTCCAGCATGGTTCGATTCTCCTTTACTCACCTACAAAAGCACTGTTCTGGTGAAGGTGCCTATTTTTCTAACAGGCCCTGTTCATTTCTATCACCTTTCGATCACTTCACGGGCTGACTCTTTAAGATCTGTCATACTTCTTCCACGTCTTCCATGCAGTTGTTGTCCAAATATTTCAACCCATGTTGGCCTCTTCTTCTCCTGATCCCGAAAAGCTCTTCCTTGACCACCCACTCACGAGGACATTTTCCCACAGAGGAACATATTGCTCTTTCCAGACACTTCAGCTTCTTTCTGTAATTAAAACTAACAACTAGATTATATGCTTCGTGAGAAGAGGG
>NW_006205117.1:1235716-1251353 GCF_000334495.1 Tupaia belangeri chinensis | reverse complement strand
TCATACCTTATGTTTACATCACACAGAATTGGACACAGCAGGCATAACAATCTACTATATTAAACTGGTACTATAAAGATGAGAATAACTATTTTATTGAGCATCTTCAATGTGCGTGACTTTATACAAAACACGTAATATACATGATCATATTTCATTTTCAAAACAACTGAATGGAATATATTATTACCTTTATTTTACACGATAAAAATAAAAGAAAGTTAGTAATTTGTTATTAAATGGCCAAGTGACAGTACAGATCCAGATTTGACTCCACAGCTAGTGTCCTTTAATTACTGATTATATTTACACCTATTTTAACTAAATTTTAAGTCATTGGACATAGTTACAGATGTCTCACTTGTGTTGATAGACACAATAAATGTGTGTACTGTTTATTGGATTACCAGAAATTCCAGGCTCCAGATGTGCTTACTTTCCTTCCCCTAATCTCAATCACAATGTTCTCTCACAGCAGACTTGCTTAGATAAAGGTCAGTATGAGATAATGGGAGAAAAAAAAATACCAGGACAGAATTAGAGTTATTGTTAAAATCATTAAAAGAAGCACCAAGAGCTTATTATGAACCATAGCATGGAAATTCACGGCCCATGAGCCTAGCAGACTGAGCTATATTTTCTCTAATTATATTAGGGATGGTTATGGTTTGCACATTTATTGTATTATCCTTCGAGATCATGTACATCATTTAAGAAAGAAAAGGTTTTTTTAGGAATGATATTAGTTTCGGTCTAAATTTAATTTTGAAAAGTAAACAATGCACAGTACATCTTAGCCACAGTTAAAGTGAGAGTCTTAGCTTTGTACCTCACAGCATATCTTCTCGGGAAATTAAAAAAACTCAACCTCCCTCCTTCCTCACCTCAAAAACTGATCATGATTCAACTGTGGCTCTGACACTCAGCTCTCTAATTCAGTCCTTGCTGACAGCTGACTTCAATTTTTGCCTGTTTATGGAAGTAAATTAAAAGAACACACTGTCTGTGATCCAGTGGCTCTTTGTGGTGGAGTCCTAGTCAGTTCCTAAATCAAAATCCAGATAGTTGTCAGGAGAACTAATCCTTATGTAAACATGATCGCATTTGTAGGGCAGAGTGCAGAGACTCTGGAGACCAGGAGGAAATAATGGCATTTTCCCAGGTACTTCGAGGGTCAATGTCTTTGTTATTTTACTTTCTAAATAATGAGTTTAGAACAATTCTCATCAGATTCAGAAGCTTCAGTTGGGTGGTGTTTGGGGCGGGGGTGACCTTTGTTTATGCACACCTGTCCCCATTATTTAGAGACTGAGGAGCGCCCCTCCCACATCAATATTTACAAAACATGAGAGACAAATACACAGAAATCACCCATAGTCTTTAACTCATATTACTTCTCTCAAATTCAAGAACACTTGGTAAAAGGACTAAATCTCATAAAAGAAGACTTGATTTAAGTGTAAATAAACTGATGGTATTACATGTGCTATTTCTAGGTTTTCTAAGCATATGAACGAAACTGAAAAATAGGATTTTACTGGCAGCGGAAAGGCACTGATTAAAGTTATGTGACATATGTTCTTGAAGTCTTCAGTTCTGGAAAGCACCAGGTCATAGTGATTGTTTTTTCTCCTTGAGATGTTATCTTCTTATTGGGCATGAATTATCTACCTTTTAGTGATAAGAGAGTCTATTGTTAGAAGCACAATATGATCCAATGAACTGAATATAGACCAAGAAGGACATTCTATGACTTCTACAAAAAACAGCACCAACTTAAGTGACAACATGTGGTTGTTCATCATTGTTAGTTATAATCTTAGCACATCAATGTGTCCCTGAAGGAGGATAGTGCAAGTGACAGGGACAGAGAAAACAGTGACCTCAATTTAAAGCACAGTAGATAAATTACATTCCAGGAAATTAATCTCTTAATAACTTTGATTAAATAATTCAGAATAAATGTGATTAAATAACATAGTCTAGAATTCTGAAGTACACAACCAGAATCTGATTTTCTTTTTGTTAGAGAGATTTTTGCTGTAGGGCACTTGCTCACTAGAGAAACAGAGAGAGACAGAAAGTAAGAAATCACCACACACACCTGATTCTCCCCTACCCTCCTGGGGTGATGGCCATGCTGTCATCCCCTCTTCTCTACTCTCCTCTGGGGATTTTGGGCACGCAGGCACACATGCCTGGCATTAGTTTCAAGCTGTTGTGTCCAAAACTTGAACTGTGGTCAACCATTTCCAGAGATGCAACCATTATGCCATCTACTGGTCCCTGAGTCTGATTTTTTATTATACTAAAAGTGAAGCAATTCACAAGAAAACAAATTCATAGTAGAGATTTGTCAAACAAAAGCACAAGTACAGCAATATAGCCGCTGCCATCATGACCATAACTCTCTTGCTATTTTTAGAGCTAACTTAATTGAAATAGTTTTGGATTTAAAGCAAGGTTTATAAATATTTCTCATATAAAAATAAAAGGGAGTGATTCTTTGGAGAGAGTGAAACTTTCTCTGGTCACTGTGCTTTGTTCTGATTGGAGGAAATGGTTAAGGGGCGGGGACAGGAGGGTCTTGTCTTAACAGAAGAAGAATATGGAGAAACAACCTTCCAGATAAAAATTGATTTCTTCCCCATCTTAAGACTTGCAGAGAAGGGACTACTCTTGAGAGTATTTCTTTTATCTTCAGTTTCTTGAGTTCTCTGAACAGAGAAATACAGATGGCCTCAAATAAGGAGAACTGTGATTGGATAAACTGGGAGGAGGGAGAGGGCTGGAAGTTACCCCACTTCATTAGCGTCTTTGACTTTTGGAGTAAACATATCAATCATATCTCAGAAGGGGTTTAGGCCCAACACTCTGAAACACATCTGGTTATCATTCCCAAGGGAGATTAGCCTATGCTGTGTCATTATCCTGTCAGGAAATCAAAGGCCTCTTCTTGCATCAGCGGCTATGGTTTGCTGTCTGTACATTTTTTTTGTGACCCTCACCTGTAATTGACTTGCAGTTACTTGGATGTACAGCATCACCCAATAGCGTTTCTTGGGAGGGTGGTGTGCTATAGGCACTTCTCTTTTTTTTGGGGGGGGAGGGGGGATAGCCCCCTCCATACATTTTAAATTAATTTTGGAATTTAGCAATCATCTGTAATGTCTGTAGTGGAAAGTATATTTTGATTTTCAACTGTTCAACTTGAAATGGTATTTCTATCATTGATAACCCATATACGTATTTAGCCTAACTTCCTGTGTCTTCTTCATCAATAATATGGGACTGCTATGAGAGAAGCAGTGTAAATATTAAATATTAATAAAATGACATCAGGTCTTACGGCTGGAAGTTATTATAATGTCATATAGTCAAATTCTCTCACATTATATTAGGTCGTCAGGAAAATCATGGGCTATTTTTTTATGCAAAAATGTGTCATGACTTTCCCGATGACCCAATATTGACCCAATATTTGCTCAAGTAGTGACCCATAACCTCATAATGGGAAAAATCATATATTTTTTTTGTCCAGTAGGAACACTTCTGGAGTGCTGTAGCTACAGTATAAAATGGGACAATGAGGAGCACACTGAGACACATACTCTACTCATGGTCACATATGTGGTAAGTTAGTCACAAAGACAAGCATTTCAGATTGAGGTAGTCACATTTATCTATTTTTGGAGTTGTTGCCTGTGCTTTAGTGATCTTATTTAAGAAAACTTTGCTCACTCTAATGTCTTCAAGTGTTCCCCCTGTGTTTTCCACTAGTAGTTTTAGAATTTGAAGGATAACATTTCGATTTTTGATCCATTTTCAGTCGACTTTTGTTAATGGAAGATCAGGAAAAAAAAGGATTTAACAGACACAGAAATTCAGGTAGATGGTCAAATGGTTGTGGAATAGCAGACCATGACTGAGCGAAAAAAACTAACATTGTCAATCATATGTATATTTGAAAATGATGAATATGGTATTATCCTTGTTTTGATTGTCATACACTGCACGCATGCTTTGAAAATCCATGTTGTGCCCCACAAAGATGTACAATAATTAAATGTAAGAAATTATAAAATAGAAAAATTGGAGATAATATCATAAACTTGAGAAGCCTTAAGCTATTACTTAAGCACACAGCATGAAGAGAAGTATGATTCATGCAACTTAAAGAAATTTTTCATCAGTAGGTTTTTCTCTATCCTGTATTAACACAGATAAAACTTATTTTCTGTGTTAATTTATTTTTTAAAATTACAGATAATTTTGGTTTTTTTAAAAGAATACTTTATTTAACTTTATTTATTTATATATTTTTAAATTTGATAAGAGAGAGACAGAATGAGAGAGAGAGGGAAAGTGAGAAAGTAAGTCACCAGGTCTGGGACCTGAACCGTCATCAGCCATGTGGGAGTCAGGCACCATTAATCACCACACCACTTGCTGACCCTTATATTGAATGTCTTTATTGTGTACAATGTGATGTTTTGGAGTACATCTACATTGTGGAGTGGTTAAATCTAGCTAATTAGAAATGTGTTATTTCACATACTTATCATTTTTGTGGTGAGAACATGTAACATCTACTCTACATTTTTCAATAGTAAGTATATTGTTCATGGTAAAATAAAATTAAAGAACAGTTTTGTTTTTATGCAAACATTTTTCAAAATGTATGCTTTATTTTTCATGACACACATGTCCATGAACTTTGTGAAGAGACCTGGTATCATTAACTGTAGTCACCTTATTGAATAACAAATCTCTTGAAACTTATTCCTGCTATCTTGCTATAATTATGTATCTTTTGACCAATATGCCCCTATTCCTCCCTCCCACTGGCCACTCAAACTTCTGGTAACCACTATTCTACTCTTTACTTCTATGAAATCAACTCTTTTAGATACCACATGTGAAGGATATAGTGGCATTTGTCCTTCTATGCTTGATTTAATGAATATCCTTATGGTTCATTCATGCGGTTGCAAATGGCAGGATTTCATTCATTTATGACTGACAAGTATTCCATTGTGTATTTATACCACATCTTCTTTATCCCTTTATCTCCTGAGGGGACAAATAGTTGATTCTGTATCTTGGCTATTGTGACTAGAGCTGCGATCGACATGGGGATGCAAATATCTCTTCAAAATGCTGATTTTCTCTCTTTTGGATATACCCAGTAGTGGGATTGCTGGATCTATTTTTTAAATTGTGAAGGCCTTCTTTACTTTTTTCCATCATTACTTCTTCCAACAGTGCATAAGAGTTCCCTCTTCTCCACATCCTTGCCAGCACTTATTTTTGGCCTTTTTTTGATGATGGTCATTCTAACTGGGATGAGGTGAAATCTTTGTTAATTTAGTTGCACACCAAAGTTTAATTTTGTAACATCCTTGAAAATGTTTTACTAATGATAAAATTTGCATAGATTATTATGACATTTATTAGATTAGGTTTTGTTTAAATTAAAGTAGGCAAAATATGGTCTCCTCTATATTTTGTGTTGTCATGAGAATACAATGAATCTAAAAGTTCTTGGTGAAATGCGTATCTATACAAAAAACAAAAGCCAGTACCTTTTATGGAAGATAAAATGTAAATCAGTAAAATCAAGAAAAATTGCCAGAGAGGAGTATCTGGTAAGTAACTGCCTTAGGGCTCTCAAAATATATTCATCTCATGAAAAAACATATTAAAATGAGGTGAAGCAAAATAAGTGGCAAAGCACATTCATTTTAGAGAATAACTTGATTTATTCTAGCATAAAATAGGACAACACTGTCAACTATCATGATTGCAGTCATGTGATAACCTAAGTTCTATGCGATCACATAATTGCAATAGATTACTTTGGAAACAAAATTGAAGTGATTTAAGTGGTAGAAATGGAAAGAATCAGGATCATCGTCCCACTTTAGGGGATTCCATTTTATAGACTTGAATCATTGATTTTTTTTCAAGTTTCTTGATTTATTTGTTCTGAGAGAGAGAATTGCTTCTAACTGGGTCTTTATGCCATGATTCCCCCTGAGTTTTAGCCAGCCTGGATAATGGCCAGCATGCATGCATGCTCAGAATGCATAGGGAGGCCTCAGTATGTGAATCCAGGACCTTCCCATGTGGATCCACCATCACAGAGTTATTGCCTAGTTACTGCAACATCATCTGATTCTCAAACCATTAGAGATTATAGCTCACCAATTTTTTTTCCTTCTCTTCAACTACCTGGCAGTTGACCTGGTGGCCAATGAAAAATACATATTCCCATTTTCTTATTCAGAAAACTTTCTGTGGGGACCAGCAGGTGGTGTGGTGGTTAAGGCGCTGGACACTCCCACATGGCCGCCCAGGGTTCAAGTCCTGAATCTGGTGGCTTGCTTTCTCATTTCCTCTCTCTCTCACTCTCACCCTCTGTCTCTCTCTGGTCAAATTAAAAAAAAAAAAAGAATGAATAAATAAAATATAAATAATTATTAAAACAAAAGAGAAAACTTTCTGTGATGTAGGAGGGAAATTTAATGCTTGATCAAGCAAGTGAATAATATAAGAGAGAGTGGGGACCAGTAGATGGCATAATGGTTAAAGTGTTGGACTCCCACATAGTCAACTGCTGTTTGAGTCCCAGACACAGTGACTTAAAACTCATGCTGGACACATGTGCGTGCGTGCCCCAAATCTCAAGAGGAGAATGGAGGAGAAGGAACTGTGGCATGACCATTCCACTGGGGGGTGATTTCTCACTTCCTGTGTCTCTGTCTCTCTGGTAAACACATCTACACTGTAGCAAAAATCTTTCTCTCTCAAAAAAGGAGAGAGAGAGAGAGAGATTGAGAGAGATTGTGATTATTCTTACATCAACATCCGAAAAATAAAGTTAGTCTCTGAAAGATTAAAAAAGATTTAAAAATTTTTAAAAATCTTATATATTTCTAGAAACACCATTAAGTTCTCTCTCCACAATAATCAGTTTGCTAGACAGAGCTGAGGCATTTTATTTTTGGATGGGAATGGTACCTCTCACGTGTTACCACTGTATAAAATACTAACTTAAAAAAACCCAAAAACGAATAGAAGGAAAACTGAAGATACACAACCAGTTAGTATTCTTTTCTTTGTTGAAGATGTTGAATATGATAATATCCTTGGTTAGATTATTACAAACCACTTGCAGGCTTTGAAAAATTTTATTGTACTCCACTAAGATATATAATAATTAAATGTGAATAATAATTATAAAATTACATATATATATATATATATGTATATTTTTCCTTCCTCTTGAGGATGGGAGGGGGAGAAAAAGAACATCTCTACCAAATTAAACAGACCAAAATTTGTTATGAATATACATTGAATCTGAAATATTTCTAAGAATTCTCTGGAAAATCTGCTGGTGTTCTGGAGCTCACCCCTAGAGATTCTAATCCTAGAAGGCTGGAACTGGCATTTTCAAGAAGTACTTCTGAAGATTATGATGATAATAAAAAATTTTAAAAATTAAAAAATAAACAAACAAACAAACAAAAAAGGAAGTACTTCTGAAGTGCCCATTCCACAAGGTGCCTCTGATGAAAATCGTTTATAGACAACAGTTTGATTTAAAAATAGGAAAGTACTCAAGCCGGAAAGTTTACTTGTCTCTTCGAACCAGTATCTGCCATCAGGTCTTCTGAATTTTTAAACATGAAAACAGCTTTTTGTAAACTTATACTAAAAGTATTTTAACAGTTTAGTTCATTTAATATTATGTTATGGGAATAGGTAGAAAAATGTCTGACTACTTTTTCATAGCATGGGAAGTGGAGTGTATGTTGAGGGATTGATTGAAAAGTCTGCATGCAATAATTGAAATAAATAATTGAAATAACAAGTTCCTGATAAAATTGGTTTGTGTATAAAAAAGTAGTTCTTTAGATTTTCTAGCCTTAGATAAATTACTTTTCTATGGTATTAAAAGTATGCCTTCTCCTTAAACAATTTTTAAAATTTCATCTGGTTTCTCTTGAACTATATAAATGACTTCTCAGAAAAGAATCATGTTGAAAAAAAATCATGAAAAACAATGGACTATAATCTCAAATAACTTTGATTCTTTAAAAAAATCAAAATTGATGCAGATAAGGACAGAAAAAAAATGTGAGATTTCTGAGGGAAAGTTTTAGGAACTGGAATTGTTTAGTCTAGAGAAGGAATGGTTAGGGAATATTTATTAGAATGACCACACCCAAATAGGTTATACTGAGAAGAGAGCTGACATGTGTTCACCTCAACAGAGCAAATAACGTATGCTACTTGGTGATTTGACAAACTTTTAAAAAATATCTTTTTTAAAAAAATATTTATTTCTTCTGAGATAAAGAGGAAAGAGAGAGAGAGAAATATATATAGAGAGATACAGCACCCCAGAGAGAGTCCTGATGCCATGATCCACCCCCTGCTTCTGCCCGCAGGATTATGTGCACATACGTGTCTGGCATACTCGGAAAGATCCCTGGATGCAAACTGACAACCTTTGCATGTTCATTTTCCTCACAGAGACTGCTTTTCTGCTGCACCATTTTCCAGTTTACATCTTAACAGAAACTGCCACTTTTATCTCCCTCCTTGCTCTTCCTATTTCCATTCTTCCTTTCCTCCTTCCTTCTGAAAATATTGAGCATGGAATATATGCCATGCACAAAGGAAATAAGGTTGGTAGATTCATTTGGTTAGGGAAGATTTCATGGAAAACTTTGCTTGGATATTGCAACATTTTATGAACTGTGTATAAAATGATTCATAGTATGCATTGTATGGACAATTTCTCACAAAGATTACCACGTGGTGAAATATCAGTCTGGCCTTCACATTATTACTTTCTAACGAGAGAGTCCAGTTTTGTTATAATTGTACAAACTATTAATACTTACAAATACAGAAATCAATACATCCAGAATAATGGAGGCTAGCAGAAAACTTTTTCCATTACAGGTTTCACTGATAACACCGGGGTAAGACTGAATCTACTTGGCAGGCTTTTCCTCCCAAATTACTCCTTTGTTCTTTTATTTAGATAAGTGAAAGATACTTTTGACTAAACAGGAGAGTCAAATCAGGTGTCAGAAGTATCTTGTTCTATTTTTAGCAATTATTGATGAGAAATTTTGAATAAGCTGCTTAACTGATCTGTTTCATCTCGTTTTTCTTCTCCCTCAGCCTTCCTATAACATTTATGTGGTTTATTGTACTATTCAGGCTTCTCCAGAGAAATAGAATCAATAGGCTATAAGTCCCTAATCAGAAAATCCAAAATTCAAAATCTAAAACTTTTTGAGTGCCAACATAATGCCACAAATGAAAAATTCCACATCTGACCTCAAGTTAGGTTGCAATTCAAAACACCATAATACAAAAATATTGCATAAAATTATCTTCAGTCTGTGGTAGAAGGTATATATGAAACACAAATGAAGTTTAGGATTAGACTTGGGTCCCCATTCAATATATGTCATTATGCATATGCAAATATTCCAAAATCTGAAAAAGCAGATTAATATATATTTTATATACAATATTTTAATATAATTATATATTAATTAATAATCAATATATAAATTTTAATATATAACTTACATTAAAATATTATATACTCTTATATAATAGAATATATATAATATAATATATTTTATGATATGCATTATATATGTTATATATTACATATTACATATTAAATATAAAAATAATATATAGTATATGATATATATTATGTGTGTGTGTGTGTCTCAAGAGTTCAAGCATTTTGCCCTTCCTCTACCTTTTTGTTTCATTTGGGCCCTCAGCACATTAGATAATACCCTCCCTCATTGATGAAGGTACATCTTTTCTCAGTCTACTGATTCAAATGATAATCTCTTTCCTAAACACCATCAAAGACACATCCAGAAATCATAGTTTACCAGATTTCTGGGCATTTCTTAATACAGCCCAGTTTGATACAAAAAATTAACCATCCCATTTATTTCATGAGAACTATTCCTCTCATATCTCAGGGTTTGTTTTGACTCAGCCTAGGACCTAGGCATAAACTACCCAACTGTGTGTGCTACTGAGAAATGAGTTTATTAGGCCAGAAAAGCACTCTGTTCAAAAGAGTGACCACAGTAGGGCTTATTCCAAGCAAATATGTATCAGTGGTTACTCAAATAAAAAGTAGGGAAGGATCTGAAAAGAGGCCAAGCAAAATGGTGGGCAGAAGATAATAATCATGACCCAGGAAAACTGGTGGTTGTCATGGGCTGCAAGTGAGAGTCTGAGAAGGAAGACTGGAAGACAAGAAGAGACAAGTTACTGGAAGTGGGACTCAGGAACTAAGCCTTGAAGTGAATTGGGTTTTGTCTTAGGACTTCTAGACAGTGATTTAAATGAATTAGTAAGTGTTTTAGACAAAATGTATACATTATTTTTAAAGAATGGCTATACTATGTCTTTTTAAAAATGTAGTACAATTACAGATTTTCACTAAGTCAGTTTCTTTGCTTCTGCTCAGACTTTAAGTGGTGTGCAACCTCATTTCATGTCAAATTTTGCCATCTAGTGGCTAGTTAAGAGTATAAGGCAAACCTACTAAAAGCCAGAGTTCTGTACATTTTGTTGAAAATCTAAGGCATTCGATTTCACACATGTTGGAGATTCTATTCATTTTTGTTATTTGTTGCTTTGCTCCAAAGAGAAGACATAGTGGTTGAGCTTTGGGGTAGAACTTTCAGATCATGACAAGACTGAGAAAGTCTGAGAAAGTAAACTCAAATAAAATTATAAATGCATATCTAATCACTAGTTGTCTTAATGTTTTCAAAAAATCCCTTTTCTCGGTATTTCTTTCTCACTGAAGTTTATATAAACTGAAATTCAATAGGCTTTTCCAATCCAGTCATTCTGGTTGGTTCATTTTATTATCTCATGCTAAAACCAATCTAACTCTCATTTAATTATGTCAAGTGATGCAAGTCATTTCTTCCCTACTTTATCCAGCTTTTTGGTTTTCTTTTCCATCCCTTGTTGGTGAAAGAGATATAACTTGACTTTTTATATCACTAAAAACAACCTATGGTTCAGTTTCTTGAGACATGACCCTGATCATTATTAAATTAGCTTATAACTCAAATAAAATATTCTGGAACATTTATTCTTTGTTGAAGCCAGCAAGGACGACTTAATGCAATTCTTGTAGTGTAGGAAATGTGTGCCCGACAATCCACAGGGTAAAAAGGCTCATGTGCAGCCCATGGCCCTGTCAGTAAGCCAGGAAGCCTAATGTGGATTATATCTGCTAAGAGGAAAGAAGCTATCTTCCTCTGACTTGCATTTGAATTCCTAGTAGCTCTGACTGTGGCTGCTGGTATAGACAGCATAGTCTACTCAAAGGTGGAGCTTCTGAAAATTCTATCAGAATGACTAATTTTTCATGAAAACAGTCTTTGATTTTGGCCAACCAGTTATGGAGTTTAATGTTACATTATAAAACTAGGATTTGCAACCCTATTATGCAAAAGCTTCTCACTAGGAACTTTGCCTGTAGTCTGGCACCTTCTATTTGGGGAGTTGTGGTATTTTGATGGACCCATCAGCTAGGCTCCTTGTGGGAGAAATTAGCATACATTTTTACTTATTGATAATTAAAACAAGTTGAACTGCACTCTTTTCTAAAACGGTTGAGCATAAACGCTGTAGAATAAAATAGATGGTTTTGATGATCTCATTATTATTGGAAACAAATACCCAGGGACAAGTTGATAACTTTCTAAATAAATATTTAACAGCTATTGATCTGTTTAAACTAACCATGTTTTCTGCCCACCCCTGAGTAGTGTGCTGTGTAAATTTCATTCTGATCTTTTAAAGTCATGAATTAAGAAAAGAAGAATCAGATTTATCTTAAGGCTTACACAGGGAGACATCTTGTTGAAAGAGATTGCAGACTACTTTAAATATGTATTCCTTGAAGACTCCTCTTCCTGGCTACAAATTTATTGTTGTCTGTTGAACTAATGAATCCAGATATAATCTAGTCATTTCTTCAAACTGAACTCCTATTTTTTCTGATCTTAGTTTGCATGTATAAAAGTGGATGAGATCAATCTTTAGGTGCCTCTTTGTCGTCATGTAAAGACATTTTAGAAGTCTTTAATCCACTAAGTAGTGTCTGTATGTTTCTCTCAAAAAATAATCTTTAAATAGAAATGGACTAAATTAAAAGTAGTATGTCAACTAGTATTTATGGTTTTAGTAATAAAGGTAACAGGATGACGTGGTAGCCTAAAATGTGATTTCAGACTTAAGCTTCATGGATAGGGGGTAGAGGTACGGGAGGAAGAAAATGATCTCATAGCTATTGCCATTGCTTGGGCAGTAGCTGCAGTTACTGGGCTCCAAGTGAGCACTGTATTTTAAGAGGCACAGGACTAAGTAGAATGGGCATAGAAGAGGACACCATGTTGTAGATTCCAGGCACCCTGTTACATGAAACGTGGTTACAGAAGCTGGAGATACTTATGGTGGAAAAGGAGGAAATAATGGGGAACACCAGAGACTTCAACTTTCCTAAGGACTTTCAGGTAGCATAGAGATTTGGCTTCCTCTAGCACTTCAAGGGATAGAATTTTTTTTTTTTTTTTTTTTTTTTTTTTTTTTTTTTTTTTTTTGAGAGGATTTTGCTATAGGGCATGTGTGCTTGCCAGAAAGACAGACAGAGACAGAAAGGGAGAAATCAGGCCCCAGGGGGGATGGCCGCCACAATCCCTTCTCCTCCATTCTCCTCTCGGGATCTTGGGCACACCCATGCCCCCAGCGTGAGTTTAAGCCACCGGGTCCAGGACTCGAACCGCGGTTGCCTACATGGGAGTCCAGCGACATAGCCATTACACTAACTGCTGGTCCTACAAGTGATCATGAATTTTAACACACTGTTACTCAAATCACACTTTCGTGTGTTAAAGACACTCCTATGGATTTTTATTATCCTTACAATGAAATGCAATTTTCTTATGTCCAGCTGTCACCTCATTTTATACCTTATGTACCACTATGCCCCACCCTCGCATGGTCTAGGCAGAACCATTGTGTTTTTGCTTTCTGTATTGTATTGGGTTCCTTCAACATACACATTTTGAACTCACCTCAAAAGTCTTATACTTCATCCCTAAGTAATCAGGAAGCCATATGAAGGAATAAATGAAGCAGTTATAGTATCGGTTAAAGGCCTTCAATTTTGCTCAATACCAGGAAGAACTGGACATTAGAGTCCCATATCCAGAGCCCTGGCAGAAGATGGAGGTTTGTCCATCTGTAATGACTAAAGTGAAGACTGACAACCTCCTGCCAGTGGAGTGGTAGAAGGTGAATTGGTTGCTTTGGGTTTTATTAGACAAAAGCTCATCATAAATTGCCTTAGATACCAAATGGAATACCCTGGATTATATAACTAAAAAGTCCCAACATGACTAAATCCAGGTAACCAAGTAATGTCTGCAGGAACATTATTTATTCTGACCACAGCCTCTCCTTCTCTTTGTGTTGGCCTTATGCTCATGGAAGCTGTTTCCAAGAGGAAGCAATGTGGCCTCCGGAAGTTTCAGGATTATATCCTGTCTGATTAGCAACTCCAGAAAAAAAAGAGTTACTATTTTCTAAAGATTCCAGCAATAGTCCCAGGATTAACTATGTTTGGTTTGGCTTGGGCTGGTGTTCACTGTAAGCCAATCACAGTGACCTGGAGATGAGATTCTTTCACCTGCCACTTCTGGGGCTGGTGAAAAATCTACCTATCACAACAGCCAGTGCCCCAAAGCCATATCAATGCCTTTCACAAATGAAAAATGTTCTTCACTCCAGTGACGCATCTCTCTGGAGTCACTGGGCTCAGCAACACTAGGGTAAATACCCCCACCACAGGAAATATCTCACAAAGTTCTTTGTGAAGACTGCCTGCAACCCTCATGTCTCCAAGGTTAGACCTAGTCCTAGTGATAGGTAAAAATCTACCTATCACTGGACCAACAAGAAGGGATGTGGGAGAGGTGTTTCCCCCAAATAAAACAAGGACTAACAAAGATAAAAGGGACACTAGAAAGCCAGAACATGAGATTCTTGTTATACATGCTGTCCTTATAAATGATGGTTCACAGTTTTTTTAACTGGCAAAAAGTTTGGATCGCCTGGCTTTTAAAAATATGTCTGATTCTCAGTGTTCCATGTTAGAGTGAGGGCTGTGCCTTTGACTGCACCTGCTCTGGTCTCAGTCTCAGGAAGATCCGGATATATCCAATGGCTTGAAATGGAGATGAAACAATCTCTTTTTGGAAAATCAGAGAAGGACACAGAGTTGAACCCTGGCCTGAGACCAAAACGGGGATGTGTTGTGGATCACAGCCCAGCTACACAGCCTCATCTGGAAGTATCACTGTGTGGACCAGCATGAAATCTTTCCTTCATCACAAGTCCCAAAATCAAACTCCCAGAGTCCTTATGTTACTCCTCGGTAACCCAGACTCCTTCACTCTGAAGCTACATTTGACACTGCCTCCACTGAACACTGCTACCTGACTGGATTTTACAGATTCTCTGTTGCTATAAAACTTATCCAGTCTGTGAGGAACTTCCTCTCTCCAGTTACTCTCACTGTTAAATGGATTTTTTGATATTTTGCCCTTCTCAGGTTCATACATTTGCATTTAAAAAGTATCTTTGTCAGAAGGTATTCTGGCTGATTCTAATCTGGAATTCACAGTTTAGCTGCAAATGATCAAAATTGTTGACCTTCCCTCAACCAACCACCAGAAATCTCTTTGAATAAAGCACTTAGAAAGCTCCCTTCAAAAGGAAGATTGGGGGTCTGGGTGGTGCGAGAGTGGGAAAACACGAGGTTCTTTAAGGTTGACAAAATGGGGTGGCTCCAAGTTTACGTCTAGAGACCTCTCTGATTATGTCAGGCATGTCTGTGTCCATGATCTGAAGCTGAGGGTGGGCCACGGTGTCAAGACACTATGGGAGGGTGCCGTCTCTCTCTCTCTCAGAAGAAATAAATATGCTTCTTCTTCTTTTCTTTTTTTCTTTTAAGGATGTTTCTAGCTACTCTCAGGAGAGAGACTAGAGAAAAGAGAAGACGAACAGGGCCTCATGGACTCTGGCCCAGCTTGGTTCTAGGGACTAGGTCTAACCTTGGAGACATGAGGGCTGCAGGCAGTCTTCACAAAGAACTTTGTGAGATATTTACTGTAGTGAGGGTATTTACCCTAGTGTTACTGAGCCCAGTGACTCCAGAGAGATGTGTCACTGGAGTGAAGAACATTTTTCATTTCTGAAAGACATTGATATGGCTTTGGGGCACTGGATGAACTGTGATGCATTATTTCTATTCTAGTAGCATGGAAGAGGTTTTGATTCAGCTTTTGTAAAAGGTATAGGTTTGGAGCAATGGTGCATATGAACTGATTTTCTAATTACGTCTGTTTCTGATAATCAATTGAGAGTTGAGAGAGTGAAGGGGCAGAGGGGCAGACAAGGTATACTTTTGCATCTTCTTGCTATTGAGAGTCACCTCTACATATATATATATATATATATTCCATATATGTGTGTGTGTGTATATATA
>NW_006205117.1:1214446-1226647 GCF_000334495.1 Tupaia belangeri chinensis | reverse complement strand
TATATATATATATTCCAAATGCATATATATATTCCATATATTTGTGTGTGTATATATATCTCCAGTTCCTTTGTTTAGGACTTCACCTCAGAATGATGAACATTGATGGTGGACTTCAATTAATGCAGCTGCACTTGGGGTACAAAGACAAGTCCAATGAGAGCTGGATAGAGTGGGGTGAGAACTTGGATGGGAAAGTACCGAAGAGGGGGAACCAGGGTGGTTTTGGTTCAAGTGTCTGGGTGGATGGAAATGATGGATTCCACTTACCAAGCTGGGGATTATAGAATTCCTAGTAATAGCTCATCAATGGAAAATGTTTATTGGTAAGCATTTCCATGAAATTCTGGTCAGCTTTGAACTGTTCTGTCAGTGGGTCAGGAAGCAGAGAGATCCCCAGCCTCGGTCTAACGCTGAGATGACCATGGCCAGGCTGCTAGCCTGCCTGCAGCCTCGTGAGGGATGCTGAACACCAGGCGCTCAGCCAAACCACACTCAGATTGCTGACCCACAGGAACTGTGAGATGTTACTTAATATTTGTTGTTTTAAGCCACTACGTTTTTGAATCATTCATTACTCAGGAATATAATTAGTAAAGCACGTGTCGATGAACTGAGATTCTGTCTTCTTTTTTTGCCTGGGCTTTAAAGCGCTCTCTGTTTTATTTTGGAGAAAGAAGAGTGACCAAGAGCAAACACTCATAGCCTGTTTATCTTGCTATCATCATTAGCATCTTTCTGTCACTATGCTGCTCTCCTGGGTTCCTAGTTCTTCTTCATTAAATAGTGATTTCCTTCCTACAAGCCATCCTCTGAAATAGTGACTGTTTTTTTGTTTTGTTTTGTTTTAATCTTCTGACAAAAAGAGTTTTAGAAGCATGGGCTTTGCATTTAGATGGACTTGGGCCCTGATACCTTCACTGTCACAAACTATTGTTACCTGAGAACCGTTACTAAACATTCTTGAGCCTTAGTTCTTTTTATTGTTAAATGGAATAATAATACTAATGCTAACACTTTAAAGAAATGGAAGTGTGTATGGTATTTTGTCCTTGCTGCCTTTTCCATTCCTCCTTTTCAGCTCTGTCAGGGAAATGTAACAGGACTATTGAGTTTCTTATCCTTAGGGAGCTTAAACCCAGAGCTTCTCAAGGATAATTTCTTTTTCTTTCTCTTTCTTTCTTCTCTTTCTCTTTTTTTTTTTTTTTCTAAATTTGTTATAAGGTGTGTGCACTCGCTAGAAGGAGAGAGAAAGAGAGAGAGAGAGAAGAGAAAGAGAGAGAGAGAGAAAATACCTCTCGAGGGGGATGGCCACACTGTTATGCTACAATCCCATGTCCTCCATTTCTACTCTTGAGATTTGGGCTTGCACGCACATGAACCCAGAGTCTTTTTCAAGCCACTAGGTTTGGGTTTTGAAACACACAATTGGCCATGTGGGATCCAGCCACCACAGCCATCATGCCACCATAACTGGAGAATTTCCTTTTCAATCTTTCCTGGATACTTCAGCTTATTGAGAGCTGACTTGAAATGTCTCAGCGAGAGATACAAGATCAGAGAGCAGGAAGCCTCAGACAGGGACAAGATGAGGTCTGAATGTGCCATTTGTGTACCTGAGGGGGAGCATACAGAAGTGCTCTCTCCTGCTGCAGAGACATATTGCCCTGCATGGCCCAGAAGTTGCAGTATTGACTGATTTTCAGGATACCCCTGGGCATTTCAGCTGTTACTATGATGGCCCTTTCTGGATCTTTGTTCTGCAAAAGAAATGCAGGACTTTCATATCTCTTGGAGGTAGATAAACCCCTGAGAGAGTAAATAGGATGGAGATTTAATTCCCTGCTATTTAGTCTGCATGTAATCACAGAGCTGGTTTAATTGAATATGATTTAACTGTTATACACCGATGAAATAGTCCTTATACTCCCAAATGATGATTAATAATGGTCTCTTCAGAAACAGAGTCTTCTCTACGTTGGCACTAAGGGTCTTAGAAACACATCAGAGGAGCCTTTATGGACAAGGTACTCTTACTGCTCAGGATGGATGTTTTCTATGATAAATTGCTCTCACTATCATGTGAAAGGCTGATTACTTTCTCCCTAGAACTTGAGCATCTTCCAGGCTTTATTTAGTCCTACCCTGATATTTGAGCATGATAACGCCTGTGCAGATAAGACAAATGTTGCCTCGTTCTGTAACTCCAATAGAGAACTCGTGATTTTCGTAACTCTCAGGGTTACCATCTTGTAGGGTGAAGATTTTCCAAAAGGCTAAGTTATCATCCTCCTCAGTTTTTGGCTTATGAAGCTTCCCAGAGAGAGATCATTGCTCCTAAATGGAGTCATTTATTCTCCTTTGGGAGCTGCTTGCAAAGCAGCTGTAATTAAGTGCTGAGCTCTTTATCAGTTCTCTGGCAACCCAAATTTGACATTATACCCTCCTGAGAGCTCCTTTGTCCTGAGTTCTCATCTTCTTCCTTCTTCCCCACCCCTAAAGTCAGTAGGTTGTTCTCTTAGAGGACCAATAGCATTGCTATAAACTTGCCTTTTAGTTCTCAGTGGTTGTAAGTCATATTGTACTCTGCAAGCTGCAATAGAGTTAATGACCTGATTTTTATAATATTTAACAGGCTTTCAGGGAGTTTAGCTATTCAGAGTTGAATCTGGAAGCACTTCAACTCCGCTATCTTTCAAAGATGTTTATTTTCTGTATTTCTGGCAGTGTTTTGCTAAGAAATGCTGTTGACACGCTCTCTCAGTAGTGGCATTCCAGACCCTGCAGAAACCCCTTAGATGAGAGAAATAAAGGCCGCATCGAACAGAGGTCAGACTGAAACCGAATGCTGGGAATTCAAATCAATGTAAGCACGCCAGAGTATAACAAGATGAGTTTTCCTTCTTTGCAGTGCCAGAAAATGCTTTGCACTTCTAGGAATAAATTATCAGTGTTTCTTTGTGAAAAACAGCCATTGCTTTCTTAAGGAGAAGATAAAAGGAGATTTTATAATAAAACTCCTGCAAAGAAAAGCCTTGAGGTCTGATATCTAAAAGGATTATAAGAAGGAAATGAAATGATTTTAATAGCTAACCCTGAAGCAGAAATTATAAAAGAAAAGTAGGTGTTAATGTTAGCTTTCTGTATTATGTCCTAAATACTTTCATGGCTTGGAAATTATTTTCTTAGCATCTGCTTTCTTCCTTGCAAAAAGATGAGTGAGGAGTGAGTTTTCTTTGCTGGGATCTGCATGAATGTGGCATAACTTAAGTGAAGGCTTTCTATTTTCTCTTATTAGGTTGAAGTATGTCCATTCAGATTCCAGCATTCTTATTTCATCTTAGCCGTTTGAACTTAACACATTACTAAAATAAATCCATATACTTTCTTTGATGATCTAAGTTAAGTCAAAGAATTTCTACTGATTCCATTTTGAATTGTTTTCTCTCAAAATGTTCAATTTTAAGCATGTTCCATGATCTCCATCTGCTCATACTCGTTCCTCTTGAATTCGTTGATGTATCATAACACTAGTGTTTGCCAGATTTTTCTCTTCCATACTCTTCTTCTCAATTAATTTGAGGAATTTTCAAGAACAGGAGTCAGAAACCAAGACTGTTGAATGTTCCTTAGTATATTTACTAAGCTCATACTACGCATTACATATTTTTTTGAAAATAATAATTATATTCCAAAATGCTTGATAGTTTAAACTAATTCCCACTATTTTATATCATTCTCACAATTTCTCTTGTACAAAACTAAACACAGACTTTTTTAAGTTTTAAAACCTTTTATTTATTATTGTTACAATTTGCTATAGGGCATGAGTGCTCAGCAGAGAGAGACAGGGACAGAGAGAGAGAGGGAGAGAGAGAAAGTGAGAAAGCAAGCCATCAAGTCTGGGACTCAAACCATGGTCAACCATGTGGGAGTCCAGCACCTTAACCACCACACCACTAACTGGCCCCAATCAAAAATTATATATCGGGGCCAGCAGGTGGTGTGGTAGTTAAGGCGCTAGACTCTCACATAGTTGACTGTGATTCAAACCCAGACCCAGTGGCTTGAAAGTCACTCTGAGTTCATATACCTGCATGTCAAAATCCATAAGAGAACAGAGAAAGAGGGTTTGTGGCGTGGCTCCTTCTCTCTTCCCCGACCCTGACCCTGGTGGATTAATTCTCACTTTTTCTCTCTCTTTTTCTAGTGAGCACATTCAGCTCCTATGGCAAAAATCTAAAATAATAATAATAATAATAATAATAATAATAATAATAACAATAATTCATATCAAAGTCAAGACTTGAGTCAAAGATCTCACTCCTTAATTCTGACTCTACTACTGAATGTCCCACGTTGGTAAACAGGCTTGTCATTTTCCCATTACACAGAAACCAGGGAGAAACTTGGGATTCCTCTTTTTCTGTTACCCTCCCTGCTCAAAAACACCATCTTTGCTAGCCCTTCCCTCTAGTTCTACTACCTCCCGGCTTAATTTATTGATATTTGGGTCAATACACTGGTCTTCTGTCAAGTTATCTAGCCACCATACAATAGCCAGAGTACTCTTTCAAAATTACAAATCTTACCAAGTTATTTTTCAGTTTAGCCTCCTTTTATAATTCTGTTACCTAATTCCTGAACATCACTGCATAATGTGGTAGTATTTTATTTATTTATTTATTTATTTTGAGAGATTTTTGTTATAGTGTGCGTACACTTGCCAAAGAGACAGAGAGACAGAAAGCAAGAAATCACCCCCCGGGGGATGGCCACACTGCAATCCATTCTCCTCTCGGGATCTTGGGCACGCACGTACACATTGCTGGGGCATGTTTTAAACTGTTAGGTCCAGGACTTGAACCACGGTTTACTACATGGGAGTCCAGTGACATAACCATTATGCCATCCTGCTGGTCATATTTTAATATTAACTAATATTAGTATCAGTAATATTTTAATATTAACTTTTTCTTTTATTTTAAGAAAAAGCTTTGCAATATTATTAAGGTATAGGAACAATGAAAATATAGAAAAAAAGTCATGACTCTTCTGACAACCCAATTGCTTTAAATTACCAATGCCGTGTATACCTAACCTCATTTCATATAGAACTCTCCACTTCCCACACCCCAGCAGCCTTTGTTGGATTCATTTCAAGCAAGACTCAGTCTGTGTTTTTCTTTACCAGCAGTTTTCTTCCTGTCTTTGATTTCAGGCATGAGTTGAATCAGCCCAGGCCTTCTGCCTTAGGAGATGGAGCATTTGGAGATCCATCGAGTAAATGATTCGCTTTCAAACTTCCAAATAAGCTTTCACTATTTTATATCATTCTCACAATTTCTCTTGTACAAAACTAAACACAGACTTTTTTAAGTTTTAAAACCTTTTATTTATTATTGTTACAATTTGCTATAGGGCATGAGTGCTCAGCAGAGAGAGACAGGGACAGAGAGAGAGAGGGAGAGAGAGAAAGTGAGAAAGCAAGCCATCAAGTCTGGGACTCAAACCATGGTCAACCATGTGGGAGTCCAGCACCTTAACCACCACACCACTAACTGGCCCCAATCAAAAATTATATATCGGGGCCAGCAGGTGGTGTGGTAGTTAAGGCGCTAGACTCTCACATAGTTGACTGTGATTCAAACCCAGACCCAGTGGCTTGAAAGTCACTCTGAGTTCATATACCTGCATGTCAAAATCCATAAGAGAACAGAGAAAGAGGGTTTGTGGCGTGGCTCCTTCTCTCTTCCCCGACCCTGACCCTGGTGGATGATTTCTCACTTTTTCTCTCTCTTTTTCTAGAGAGCACATTCAGCCTATGGCAAAAATCTAAAATAATAATAATAATAATAATAATAATAATAATAATAACAATAATTCATATCAAAGTCAAGACTTGAGTCAAAGATCTCACTCCTTAATTCTGACTCTACTACTGAATGTCCCACGTTGGTAAACAGGCTTGTCATTTTCCCATTACACAGAAACCAGGGAGAAACTTGGGATTCCTCTTTTTCTGTTACCCTCCCTGCTCAAAAACACCATCTTTGCTAGCCCTTCCCTCTAGTTCTACTACCTCCCGGCTTAATTTATTGATATTTGGGTCAATACACTGGTCTTCTGTCAAGTTATCTAGCCACCATACAATAGCCAGAGTACTCTTTCAAAATTACAAATCTTACCAAGTTATTTTTCAGTTTAGCCTCCTTTTATAATTCTGTTACCTAATTCCTGAACATCACTGCATAATGTGGTAGTATTTTATTTATTTATTTATTTATTTTGAGAGATTTTTGTTATAGTGTGCGTACACTTGCCAAAGAGACAGAGAGACAGAACACAAGACATCACCCCCCGGGGGATGGCCACACTGCAATCCATTCTCCTCTCGGGATCTTGGGCACGCACGTACACATTGCTGGGGCATGTTTTAAACTGTTAGGTCCAGGACTTGAACCACGGTTTACTACATGGGAGTCCAGTGACATAACCATTATGCCATCCTGCTGGTCATATTTTAATATTAACTAATATTAGTATCAGTAATATTTTAATATTAACTTTTTCTTTTATTTTAAGAAAAAGCTTTGCAATATTATTAAGGTATAGGAACAATGAAAATATAGAAAAAAAGTCATGACTCTTCTGACAACCCAATTGCTTTAAATTACCAATGCCGTGTATAGCTAATCTCATTTCATATAGAACTCTCCACTTCCCACACCCCAGCAGCCTTTGTTGGATTCATTTCAAGCAAGACTCAGTCTGTGTTTTTCTTTACCAGCAGTTTTCTTCCTGTCTTTGATTTCAGGCATGAGTTGAATCAGCCCGGGCCTTCTGCCTTAGGAGATGGAGCATTTGGAGATCCATCGAGTAAATGATTCGCTTTCAAACTTCCAAATAAGCTTTTGAGGTCTCTCACCAGAGATCATGATTTTTAGTTTTAAAAATCAAGGTTTGTTAAGGAATCGATGTGGGGAGGATAGATCATAATGTAAAAATGAGTTACCCCATCCCAGATTTCTGCAAAAAGGGCAGCCAGGAGAAGACAGGAGAGCAGAGAAGTGCTGAGCTCACAAGGATGGTGCTACGTCTGGTTCTGGGCAAGGCCTGGAGTGGACACATGTTAGCAAAAGCTGCTTTGGGAGTGTAGGGGTTTATGAAGAAAGGGTACCTGGGCATTGTATCCATCTAAACCCTGGCAGGCACTCCGTGACCCCAGCATGTACAAATAATAGCATCGTAATGACTGTTTGGCATGTTGGGTTAGGAATATGGGATTATCGAGAGAGCTGGAGGAACTGGACAGGCTCTGTGGTGGAGACAAGGAGAAAAAACAGAGATCTGTGTAGACAGAGACCCAGTGAAGAAACTTCCCAAAGGGAGGGAGCGTGGGAATCCAGCGACATAGCCATTACGCTAACTGCTGGTTCCCTGGACTTCCATGTAGTTGACCGCAGTTCATGTCCCGGACCCCGTGGCTTAAAACTCACTCTGGGTGCATGTGCATGTGTGCCCAAGATCCCGAGAGGAGAATGGAGGAGAAGGGATTGTGGCATGACCATCCCCTCTGGGGGGTGATTTCTCACTTTCTGTCTCTATATCTCTCTCTGTCTGTCTGGTGAGCGCACATGCCCTATAGCAAAAACCTCTCCAAAAAAAAAACAAAAACAAAAACAAAAACAAAAACAAAAAAAACTACATGGAAGTCCAGCGACATCGCCATTATGCCAACTGCTGGTCCCTACACTAACACTCTTTACTGAAAAATGACTTGAAACTTAGCCACTCCAAATGATGTGAACTTTGTAAAATGGTAAGCAAACTGCTATGCCACACTTGAAACAAGACTTAGGGCCTTTCAATGGTGCTTCTATATTAGCTCTCAAGATTTAAAAATCTTTAAAACATTTTGATAGCAAGCTCATAGGTAGCAAGAGAACGGAAGAGATTGAATTTCAATGGAAAGAATTGTCCAGTTATACCTGCCATGTGAATTTTAGGGGGATTTATACATCCTGGAAAGCCAAAGTTTTATTTCCTCATGAAGTTTCTGAGTTAGATTTACCACTTATATTCAAGTGGCCACTGGGTCCATAGGCCAGTGAGTCACTTCGGATTTCCCAAGGTAGACTGTCAGCTCCACAAACATAGGGCACCATTCCTACTCTGCATCCTCTTGTCTAGCACAGGCAGGTAACATCACAGAGTCTCAATAAATACTGGCTGAATGAAAGAATGAGTAAAGTATGAGCAGCTGGGAACAGCAGTTGGCATAATGGCTATGTCGCTGGGCTCCCACGTAGTTGACCATGGTTTGAGTCCCGGACTCGGTGGCTTAAACTCACGCTGGTCGTGTTTGTGTGCGTGCCCAAGATTCCGAGAGGAGACTGGCCATCCCACCTGGGGGGTGATTTCTCGCTTTCTGCCTCTCTGTCTCTTTCTGTCTTTTTGGTGAGCACATGTGCTCTATAGCAAAAACTCCTTGAAAAAATTAAATAAATAAAGTATGAGCAGTGGTTTCTTTTTTCTTTCTTTCTTTCTTTTTTTCTTTCTTTCTTTCTTTCTTTTTTTTTTTTTTTTTAAATAAGGTTTTGCTTTGGGGTGCTTTCACTGGAGAGAGACAGACAGAAAGACAGAGAGAGAAAAACAGTGAGAGGAGAAGTGAGAAATCGTCCCCAAGGGGTAAAATCACACCCCACACCACAATCCCTTCTCCTCCATTCTCCTCCTGGGATCTTGGACACACGCGCACATGCACCTGACATATTTCAAGCATCTGGGTTCAGAATACGAGCCATGGGTGGCCACGTGGGATTCCAGCGAAGTAAGAGCTACGCCAATTGCTGGCCCTGAGCAGTAGTTTCAGTGAATAGAAGTAGAACATACGCTCCCAGATCTGCTTACAGAATGCAAAACTTTGACCAGATTTATTCTTTCATACTTTATTTGGGATGATGTTCAAATTTTTTTGCATCCTATATTTTTCTTCTCCTGATAGCTATTCCACTTAATCATAAAAACCAGCATATGCCAACTCTTACCAAGTGCCATGCACTCTTGTGAGTATAGGTTACTTGGTCTGTGTAACGACTCTAGGAAATACTGTTATTACACATGTTTTCTGATCACGTTCATTGCTTAGAGAGTGTCAGCATTTGACCCTGACAATGGGATTTCTAGCTCCTGGGTTTACAGAGTCTTTTGCAGACTTGTTTGATGTCTGTTTTCTCTCTAGACTGTAAGCTCTCTGATACTGTCTTCTTCACCTTACGTAATGCAGGACACTGCTCCTGCTGGTGGTGTGTTGAGGGAAAGAATGAATTAATGAGCTATTTATCCTACCATGCTCTAATCGATAGGAAAGGAGAGTAAAAAATGTGTGTTTGGTATGAAAGAGTTTATAGATCTCTTAAAGGAGATAGAGAGCATATAATATTCTACGACAAGTTAGAATAACTGAATATTTAATGGTGATATGTAGATAGATATAGATAGATATAGATAGTTAACATTTATAGGTTGCTTTTAGTTTAGAATCATAAATTCGTATTTAGAACCAGGCTGACTTACGTGTCACATTTAATCAAAATGTTGACACTTTCCTACAGGAGAAAACTATTTTTACTTCTGAGGCTACTCTGAATTATATCTTATACGTGCACTTACAGACAAAAAGGAATAGAAGAAGTATTTGCGTGAAAGTATTTTTTCGACCTGAAATACTTAGGTCTATTATAATTGCCGTTTTAGTCTAAATCACCAGCACTCTACGCATTAAAAGAATGATGTAATAAGTTATGAGGATTACCGGTATCAAGCTCTTTTAAATATTCATGTTTGTAAGCCATTTAGCACAATAGTCTTCAGCATTTCCTTAATTATGCCAAGAATAAGCGAGAAACACAAACATATATCATTGCAAGGATTAGACTAATGGTGTATTTTGTAATTGCCTTAAGATTTCAGTTGTTGCTTAGAGTTTAAGTCTGTCGGACAGTTTCTAGCTATCCTCTGTCCTTATAGCTACACACTCCTTTGACTTCATATTTTTGTGAGGACTCAAAGTGAATCTTCCTTAGAGGTACAGGGTAAAGCCTACATTTCAATGGAGTAAATCACCCAAAATAATGCTGGCTGTTTGTAAAATTAGGTACTTAGTTTGTGGGATAGAAAAAAAAGGAATCTGTAATTTTAAGAAATCCTTCTGAGGTTGCCGATGCTGGAATCGAGGTATAATTATGTGATTTAATTTTCCAGTAATTGCTAGCATTTTGAAGAACCCTTCTCTACCCTTCACCCCTTGATACCAATGTCTTTTAACTTCATTCTAGTCAAATTTGCCACTTCCCTGTTTTCTTTTTTTTTTCTAAAGAGTGATTTTTGCTATAGGACGTATGTATTTGCCAGAGAGACAGAGACAGAGAAAGAGACAGAAAGTGAAAAGTCAACCCCCCTCCCCAGGGGGGATGGCCACATGGCAATCCTTTCTCCTTCATTTTCCTCTCAGAATCTTGGGAACTTGTGCACATGCAAATGATGTGAGGTTCCTTTTTAAAAATAATAATAATTATTATTATTTGCTTTATTTATTTATTTATTTTAATTTGACCAGAGAATGACAGAGTGAGAGAGAGAAGGAAAGTGAGAAAGGAAGCTGCCAGGTCCAGGACTCGAATGGCAGTTGGCCATATGGGAGTCCAGCACCCTTAACCACCATGCCACCTGCTGGCCCCCTGATGTGAAGTTTAAGCCACCAGGTTCATGACTCAAAGCACAGGTGACTACATGGCAGGCAGTCCCATGATGCAACCATTATGCCATCTGCTGGTCCCACTTCTCAATCATTTTGTTTCAGGTTAGTTCTGTAGACCCAGGGCTTAAAGGCTGTATATGGAGTTTAGTCCCTTATTTTCCACTCTCCCTTCTCCTTTTCTTCCTATGGGCTTACTCCTCTGGTGTTGAATGGGGGAGGACATAAGGAATAAATTATATTTTCTTACATGATTGCTCAGGGGAAGGTGGTGCCCTTTTCATTTTTTGATGGGGAAAAAAATCACATTAAAAGTTGTCCCTAGTGTATATGATGCTAGATAAATATAATTCTGTATGTCTCCTGTCTAACAATTTGATTTAAAAGGTACTATAAAATCTATGGACCTACGCAAGGTATAGTGCAATAAATTATCAAAGACTATTAAGAATAACAAATAGAGAAGAATGTGTATATACGTTAATTGTCCAATCAGTACAACTGAAGAGTCACCATAGTGTTTATGCCCATCACTTTCTCTTGAAGTTCAAGAGTTACTTCTTTGTATTACTTATTACTAAGTGTACCTTTCCAGCTAATTTTATATCTCCTTCTGTCAGATAAAGTAGCCATGTTGTCATTGATTCACAATGCCATGACTCATGCAACTTGTTTGTCATAAAGTTAAGATGATCTTCTTGCCTATGCATTTCCATAATACCATTTACTGAATGTTAGTTAAATACCAGTCATGAGGTTCATTATCTTGGGAGCATGCACTTCCAAAATGTTTTTTTGAAGGTTGTTAGTTTTCTTTGCTGTTGATGACCACATATGTGAGTTTTATTCAAAGTATGTAAAGTAATGTGAAAAATAATTTTTTTCCTGCCCATCTTAAATTTATCATTCAAAATTTTACAGTGTAAATGTGGAACAATGCATCTGCATGCACTTCCAAAATGTTTTTTTGAAGGTTGTTAGTTTTCTTTGCTGTTGATGACCACATATGTGAGTTTTATTCAAAGTATGTAAAGTAATGTGAAAAATAATTTTTTTTCCTGCCCATCTTAAATTTATCATTCAAAATTTTACAGTGTAAATGTGGAACAATGCATCTTCCTTCCTTCTCTTCTTTTGAGCTTGTCAGGACCTACAGTCATGGCACTCCTAGAATGGGGCTTCCTGTTGGACCACATCCAGACACTGGCTTACTCACACGGGTGTGTTTGTTGGTTCATTGGAAAGCCTTACTTGCCCTACAAAATTTCATGGTGCAGAAAGTCTGGCAGAGGCTTCTTGCTATCTCGACAGTAGCCAGAGGTGGGCTGTCTCACATGCCTGTGTCAGACCCTTCGCCAGGTAAATAGATCTTCTTGGGCCAACAAAATGCTTAGAACTGAGGCACCATTCTGCGTCCCTGCTTCTTCCTTCCTTCCTTCCTT
>NW_006205117.1:1198446-1214371 GCF_000334495.1 Tupaia belangeri chinensis | reverse complement strand
CATGAGTTTAAGCCATTGGGTCTGGAACTCGTACCGCAGTCGACTACATGGGAGTCCAGCGACATAGCCATTATGCCAACTACTGGTCCCTGCATCTCTGCTTCTTGACCCCATGATGATATTCTCTTGACCCATTTGGGAAAGCCAAATAGTGGGAACCGAGTGAGCCCTGCTACACTTCTTTCCTCAGCCCTGGTGTCTCTTCAGCAGCATTAGCCAGAGGCAGATTCAACACATGTTAGAGAAGGGAAACTCACCAGTCCATGTAGGATAGGATAACAAACTTGGGTATTCATATACTTTTAGGAAGAAAAAAACAGATTGGGAAGGGGAGTGGGGACAGGAGGGATGAGTACCTCTTTCTCCAGAATGGAACTTCCTTTCCACACCTGCCTCTACCTACTGCCCCCATAAAAGGCATGAGGACATGGGATGTACAAACCAGACAGCACCTGCTGTAGCTGTTGGTTCGTTCAGAAGTTGCCTTAGCTGCAGAAATCCGCCTCTTCTGGGTACAGCATACATTGTTCTGGTGATGGATGGAGAGAGAACATAGGCCTGGGAATCCTGTGTGAGGCACTCAGGTAAGCGCTGCTCAGGCCATGGCTTCATGCTACTTCCTAAATTCTATCTGAGCATCTGTTTCCAGGGAATCCAGGTAGAGCCACTTCTCAATCCACTTATATATAAACCGAGTGGCTCTGGTAGAGGAGGGGGTGGTTTTAGACAGTCCCCTCAGGGAAGGTGTCAGCCTCCAGGTTTTCATAGCTGGACAGTGTGGGGTATTCCATTTCCCCTCTCCCTCTTTTTCTCTCTCTTTTTTTTCTTCATTTCTCTTTCTTCTTTCTATCCTTCCTCTCTTATCTGTGATTCTGGTTGATGACTCTGCCTCACCCTCACACATCACCGTAGCTGTACGGGCATTAGTTAGTTTACACCACTGCAAGACTGTAAATATTGGGAAAACAAGAACTTGTCATATTTTTTGGGGGAGGGTACTTTCCCATAACTTAATACAGTGATGGTATATAATAAGTGCTTAACACTTTTTTTTAAAATTTTGCTGTAGGGTGTGAGTATTCACCAGAGAGAGAGAAAGAGAAGAAAAGTAAGAAAGCAGCTCCCAGAGGGAATAGCCACTCTGCAACCCGTTCTCCCCCATTCTCCTTAGAGGGTGTGTGTCCACAGTACTTTCAAGCCGTCAGGTCAGAGACTCAATCTGTGTAGTGACCCATGTGGGATCCAGCTGCCTCAACACTATGGCACTGGCTGGTCCCATTTTTTTTTTTTTTTAATGCTACTGGAGACTTGTCCATTTACTTGGCTTTGCAGCTGCTCTGAAGTGCTTCTCTGTATCTCTATGTCCACTATCACAGCCCTGGGAAGCAACCATCCTATCTTACAAAGACTTTTGTTTCATGTGCCTAAGAGGTCTTTCCACTTCATTTGTGCCCCCTCATGCTGACCTCCAGAGAACCTAGAGGGTATTTCTAATGAATAAGTCAAACCGTATGATTCCAGTGGCTCTCTATTACAGGCATTCAGACTTTATTGTGGTCTAGAAAGTCTGATCTAACATGGCTACCACCTTCCCGCATCAGCTCCTCCGAGCATCCGTCTGACTCGCATGCTCTGGACACACTGGCGTTCTTTGTCTCTTAAACATGCCCATCGTGTTTGAAGCTTACCGACTTTGTCCTTGCTCTTTTTTTCTTCTCAGAAGGCTCTTCCTTCAGGTCTGTATGGCTCTTCCCGGCTGTTGGGATCTCAATTCTGAAGCTACCTCCTCAGAAGGTCCTTCACTGTCCATTGTAAGCAGCCACAAGGACCCCTCTCTTTCATTTTCCTCCTTTTATCATCTGCATGCACTGACCACTAGCTAAAATTAATCAACTTTGAGTTTGAGTCTGTTTGATTCCTTTCTCTTGAATGCAGGCTCCATATGGGCTGGTGCTCTGGCAAATCTTCTACCCTATCCCCAGTACATAGAATAGATCTGGGCATAAAGAAGCTGCAAAAGAAGCATTGCTTTATGACTGAACTGTGGTTCTTAAATGTCTCATTCACATCTGCAACTAGCCTCCTTTCTTGTCCCCAGTGTTCTTTTGTGTTCTCTGTTTTGTTTCCCCCTATAGTTTTGGTAATAATTAGTAATCAATTATTTACTTTTTTCTTTTCTGTTTTCTTCTTTTTAAGCTTGCTAGAGGATATGTAAACTTGCCAGAAACAGAGACAGAGAAAGATGGAATGTGAGAAAGTACCCTCTAAGGGGAATAACTACACTGCAATTCCTTCTCCTACATTCTCCTCTTGGGCTTTTCTCCTAGTCTGCTCTTAGTGAGCTCGTTTGCTTTCTGATTCATTGTTTTCAGACTATGCAACTGGACAATAAGCCTAACCACCGGACCAAAGTCCTTGGCTATTGATCTCATGAGGATTAGGGAATAAATGTATTTCTCAAGTACTTGTGAGGTTGTGTGGCCTAAGCCCTGATCATGACTGAGGATAGAGATGTATCCCAGCCTCTTTTACAACCTTCCAGCCTCTGCCTTGGTATCCCTTTTGTTTGGTCCACTTGAGAGAAAGTGAGATTCAGCTACTACTGTTAAGGAGTCCTTTATTCCAGGCTTTCTTTGAGACCTAGAACAGGAAAGTGCACTGGCTTAGAGTCCATAAAGACATGTTAGTAGACCTCTCTGATGACATGACCCCCTCTTTCATTCCTAATGTTGAGGTCTAAATAAAAGTACAGGATAAAGGCAGATCATGAAGTATGTATTAGGGATTTTGGAATATAACAGCTTGCTGCATTATTTTTCTTATCACTCTAAATGTGAAGTGTACATCTACTGAAGACAAATTTGAACTATTTTATTTGAACAAAAACTGAGTGATGAATTTGAAAAATCCATCTTTCTATATACACTCTTTGTGCTGAAATTAATTCCTACCTTAACATCTGGTTTTCTAAAATGTCTTTATTGGTCACAAAGGTAATTACAAATCCATTTCCAGGCAGCAGATACCAAAATAGAAGCTAAAGAGAATAAGAACTTGATGAGAAAAGCACGCACTTCTCCATTTCAAATAGCTTGCTGAAGAAAGAAAGAAAACAGACTCATTGTTTGCATTTCTTCTTAAAACTGTAAAGGGACACACATATGGACTCCAGGTCCTTTGGTCTTTAGTGTTAGTGTTTTGTCAGTTTATGAAATGATTCATGCAATGGGAAATTATAACTACCATTAAAAAACTTAATATATATTTATTTACTTATTCACACTTGTATTTATATACACACATACACATTTCACATATGTGATATATATACTTACATTTATGTACACACACATACACATACATCATATATGTTCATATGGACAAATTGTATGAAGCATGATAAGTCATCAGATGGCAATACTGTTGGTATTTTTAAGTTTTAATTTTTAAAATTTGCTATAGGGCATGTGTACTAGCCAGAGAGAGAGAGAAGGCACCCTCAATGGGAGATGACCATGCCACAATTCCCTTCTCAGTTCTTTTTTTGAGAATTTAGGCAAGCACACACATACATCCGATGTATTTTATCAACTACCATGTCACCTGGTTGGCCCATATTGTTCTTATTTAAATCGTATTTATTTATTTTTTTAATCTTACAAAGTTGGAAATCAAGCCTTGGAACTGAATTTTATCCTGTGATGTCTATGTCTAAAATTTACTTTGTAGGAAAAAATGAACAATTTAAAATTGTTATTCACTACCATGAATTTATCTTGTAGGAAGTGAAAAAATATTTGGCCATGAACTTTCCAAAGCCATTGACAATTTGTTCATAGTATATACAGCCTGGACATAGCATTTAGTGCCCTCTAGCATTTAGTAACATTCTCCCTATTGTCTCTGCCATAGAAGACCTCTTTAGTTAGATTGAGTCATCACTGAATTCACCAGTAGGTGCTTTTATTTCAGGCAATTAATTTAAGAGGGGTTGGAATCATGTAATAGCTCATGTATTTACAAGAGCCTTTCTCTTCTGCCTCATGTAACTTTTGGGATACTCATGTGTGTATTAAATGTTGTTTTTTGTCAACAGAAACAGGAGAGAGAATATGTGACCGCATAGGAGGAAAGGTTATTTGCACTTGTTCAAGGAGTGGAGAGTGAAAAGGTAAGAATTGGTGAGGACTGGAATTAAGACTGGAAAAGCAAAAGATGCCCAACTAAAAGAGAGATCTGAATTCCAGGGTAAAAATTTGTAAGCCTTATCATGTTAAATATAGTTGATTCTCATTATTCATTGATAATATAGTTGCAAATTTGTCTACTAGTTAAAAGTTATTTGAAACCCTAAAAGCAATACTCAGAGTACTTTCACTGCCATATGAGAACGTCATAGTGTCAAAAATTTGAGTCACCTGACAGGCACGATCCCGGCTAACACAGAACAAGGTGATGCTCTATCTTATTGTTGTAGCCCTCATACTGAAAATCAGGACCCTTCTCAAGATTTATTTAAAGCCCGATTTTTTTTTTTTTTTTTTTTTTACATTTTCATGCTTTTTGTTTGTAATTTCATGATTTAAGATGGTCCCTCACAGTAGTGCTGAAGTGATGTGTAGATTTCCTATGAACTAGAAAGTTGTAATGTGAGTGTGTGTATGTGTCTGGTGTGCACATTTGGAGTGTACACCTGTGCTACTGTTGGGAAAATTACTGCACCCATTTGGGAAATTGCTGGGTCCACTACAGATTGTAACAACTCTATGTCATAGAACTTTTAGGAGCAACTCCTAATCTAAATTCTAACCAAAAAATATAGGCAGGATTCTCATGCATCCCCATCAAAATGTACACAAAATGCATATGAAACCTTTCAGAGATTTCCCATCTCAAAGAAAAAATGTTACAGGCAATTCTTATTAGTCACGGTAAGTTATAGTAGTTCCAACCCTGTTTTAACAAAAGATAGGTTAACAAGAGCAACGTGTAACAAATTTATTTAATCAAAGTTTTATGTGACATCGGAGCCTTCAGCAACGAAGACACAGAGACCCAGGGATAACTGGGTATTTTTATGCTTAAATTTCTTGAAATGCACAGCTATGGAGAAATGTGATTAGACAAACGGGTATGACCTAATGGTTATAGATGAAGTGTGGAGACCCAGCAAGGCCTGTCTATTCAGATCCTTCTGCCTCTGTAGCATTCTTTTCCTTGGGCTTGGGCATGACCCCTCTGGAATGAAGGTGTTCATCAGAGAAGGAGAAGGAAGAAAAAGGCCTTTTTATAGGAAGAATTCTGCTTCTATGTAGGACTTAGGGAGAAGGAGTTCTAGTTTCTATGACTTGCTTCAAGGGAGAGAGAGGAATGAGAGACCAGAGGCCAAAGGTCTAAGAGGCTTTGATTCTTAGCCTGATTCTGAAGCCTTTCAATCTCCTTTGTTTCAAAGAACTCAGCACACCAAAGCACCTGCCTTGGGATAGCATGTTCTGAGCCCAACAGGAGAAAATTTATGCATTAGATAAGCTTTATCCAAGCAAGAGTTACAGTGCTGTTGTCTGTGAGTTCAATGTTAATGATTCAGCAATGTGTATTAAAGAAGGTATCTTTAAAAAGAAGCACACACACAGACACACACAAACACACAAGCTTATGTATTGATCAGCTGGTGAAAATGTGAACAGAGAGGCTTGCAAGAATGTAACCTTGTGGGGCCAGCCAGTGGCACGGTGATTAAGGAGGCTGGATCACACATGGCCGACTGCGTGATTCAAGTCCTGGATCCAGTGGCTTGAAAAACACACTGGATTGGGACCAGCAGAAGGCATAATCGTTATGTCTCTGGACTCCCACATGGTGGACTGTGGTTCAAGTCTCAGACCTGGTAGCTTAAAACTCATGCTGGGCACATGTATGTCGTGGCCAAAATCCCGAGAGGAGAATGGAGGAGAAGCAATTGTGGCGTGGCCATCCCCCCGGGGAGGTGATTTCTCACTCTCTGTCTCTCTGTCCTTCTCTGTCTCTCTAGTAAGTAAGTGCATGTGCCCTAGATTAAAAAAAAAGTCTCTCTAAAAGAAAAGAAAGAAAAACACACTGAGTATGTGTGCATGCATGCCCCAAATCCTGAAAGACGAAAGAAATGGAGCGGACTGTGGGGTGACCATGCCTCCTAAGGGGTACTTTCTTGCTTTCCCTCAATGTTTTTCTGTCTCTCTTCAGCGAGTACACAAACCCTCTGGCAAAAATTAGGAAACAAACAAATAAAAGCATATAAACGTAACCTTGCATTTCATCTAGGAGAAATGGCTCAGTATTCATTAATTCAGTGTTCCTGTTGACTTTTAAAAAAATGACTACCATATCTAATGAGAATTGCCTGTAACTTTTTGTAAATGTAAGGGGAAGTCACAGAAAGGTTTAATGTAGAAAGCATGTTGTACAGCATCATTTGCATGTCTGTGAACAGTTTCATGATGAGGCAAGAGCTATTTGCTTATATATTTTGAACAGAATTTAGACTACCTGTGTACAAATGCCCCTCCGTACCACACACACATATCACACACACCCTTGGTCATTCAGCTAGAAATAGCTGCTTCATTATTTCATTCCATAAATATTTTTAAGCAACTTCTGTGTCTCATACAAAGTTTTCAGCACTGAAGGTTGAAGAATGGACATAAAAAATGTCCTTCTACCTATGGCTCTTATAATCTAGTGTGGTTATTCTCTAACTTGAATGTATCTTAGTATTTTCTGAGAAGATATTAAAAATTCTGATGCTGAGGAGAGACCCACAAGCCAATTATTTGGAAATAAGACCGAGGCATCAAGTATTTTTTAAAGTGTCCCAAATGATTTCAATGTATGAACAAGATCAAGAATAGCTGTTTTAGTAAAATAACAGCTACTTAAATGGTAGTAAAATAACAGTACTTAAATCGTGCTTAGTCTATGTCTGAAATAGTTTTTTTTAAATATAAACACAAATTTATTGAGGTGCGATTGATGTACAAAAACACTGTACATGTTTAATGTATACAATTTGATGAGTGTGGACATATGCATACACCCAGCATAAGAGTACTACAATCAAGTTAATAAACATATTCATCAACTCCACGTGTTCTCAGGTTGTTCTTTATGTTTCCTTTCTTCTCTGTTCCTTCCTTCTTTTCCTTCCTTTTATCTTTCCTTTTTCCTTTCTTTCTGTTTTTTCTCTTTCTTTCTCTTCTTCTCTTCCTACATCCCTTCCTGCTTATCTCTTATTTCCTCTTTCTTTTGGTAAGAACACTCCATATAATATCTGCCCTCCTAACAAAACCGTAAGTGTACAGTATTGAGTTGTTCATTATAGGTAGTGTGTTGAACAGCGGATGTCTAGAACAGGTCCGTCCCACATAACTGAGCCTTTATCCCGTTGAGCAGCAACTCCTCAGTTTTCCTTTTCCTCCAATCACTCCCTCATTCAGCTCTGACTATTTGAGATCATTCCTATGAGGGCAGTTGTATAGCATTTGTCCTCTGTGATTGGTTTATTTCCCTTATCATTGTGTCTTCTAAGTGCATTCATGTTTGGTAGAATTTTTTTTAAGGCCAATTAATGTTTCATGTGTATGTATGCCACATTTTTTTTTTTTAGCATGTATCTGTTGATGGACATTTAGAACAATTTTAAGCACTTTACATAGAGCATCTCTTTTAATCCCCACAGTAAACGTCTGAGCTTGGTATTATTATATCCCCATGGAATAGATGAAGAATTTGACACACAGAGAAGTTGATTACATTAAATTGCTGGTAGTTGCAGTGCTAGTAAGTATCACAGTGACATTCAGGGGGGTTAAGATTCAGAGGTTCGGCTCTTTACCCCACGTTACCTCTTCCCTGAGTTGACTGGTCCAGGCATGGGTCCCTGACTCAAGTCCCTCAGTATTCTTTATGAATTGTTAAAGAGCAGGAGTAATGGGAAGGAGAAGCCAGGAAGCTGTCAGAGGAAAAAATGCTTCTTTGTGAAGAAAGAGCTTCTGTACCGAAGATGAAGCTGTTAGGAATTACAAATCATGGCTGACGAACTCTGGAAGCACCCAGGCTTTATTTTAGCTATTTCTATGTAAGGCCCAACCAGATTCCTGATCTTCCTGTGGGTTGGCCATATGAACTGTAATTGAATTCTGTTAATCATCAAATTGCCATTTTTGTCTGCGCTAGCTTAAGTTGGGATTTATTTGTGAATAAAGGTATTGCTAATACATAGCCCACTGTCTATATTCTATAAATACCACATTTATTGTTTCAAATAGCAATTCAAATAGCAAGAAGCCATGTCTTCGGTAGTAACTGCTTCCTTTTGTGGAACTGAAATCTCTCAGGAGCAACTGATCATACTCATGGGAAGCTGGCCTTCCATAATGCCATCCTCTTAGTAAATATTTTAGCCCTTACTGAATCCAGAAGCATGAGAAATCTTTTTAACAGCCTAGTTTTGACTCCATATATGGTGAGAACATACACAGCATATTTCTGCATAGGATGTTGTGGTCATTTTAACTTTGGATGAAAACCTCTCTGCATATTAATTCCAGAATACAAATTGACTGACGCCAAGTCAACCATAGATAGCAAGTCAATCCTTGTACATTAGAGCCATTGTGTGTATCATGGAGTTTGCTTACCTTCCAAATTGCAGAATGTTTGAACTTATTTCCTGGTGTTACTTAAAAACGATTTTCAGGGAACATGAGCATAATGGCTATGCCGCTGGACTCCCACGTAGTCGACTGTGGTTCGAGTCCCGGACCTGGTGGCTTAAACTCATGCCATGTGTGTGTGCGTGCATGCCCAAGGTCCCGAGAGAAGAATGGAGGAGAAGGGATTGCAGCATGGCCATCCCCCCTGTGGGGTGGTTTCTCACTTTCTGTCTCTTTGTCTCTCTCTCTCTCTGTCTGGCAAGTATACACGCCCTTTAGCAAAATCTTCTCCCCCCCACAAAAAAATTTTTTTACATTGCTTATTTATGTCCATTTAAAAAATAATAGAGAAATGTTCAAGTGTTGAAAGATTCACTTTGTAGGCTAAATGAGGTGTTGAATGTATAAAAGAAAATGAAATAAAAATGTAAACAAAAAAAATAAAATAAACATAAAAAAAGGAAAAGAAAATACAAAAAGAAAACCCCCCAAAAAACCCCAAAAAAGTAAGATTAGGTCAATTCTATTTTTTTTTTTGGAGAGGTTTTTGCTATAGGGTGCATGTGCTTGCCAGAAAGACAGAGAGAGACAGAGAGACAAAAAGCAAGAAATCACCCCGGGGGGGATGGTCTCACCACAATCCCTTCTCCATTCTCCTCTCGGGATCTTGGGCACGCACACACACGTGCCCAGTGTGAGTTTAAGTCACTGGGTCCAGGACTTGAACCACAGTCGACTACATGGGAGTACAGCGACATAGCCATTATGCTAACTGCTAGTCCCTAGATTAGGTCAATTCTAGATGACCCTGTTTTCGATAAACAGTAAATAGGGAAGAGTTGAGCAAAACTTTGTAAGAACATGCATTTAGCAGTTCAAGTATACTTGCCACTTACTGTAGCCTCTGTCATAGTGTGAATAACTACCAAGGCCCAGAAGACTCATGACAAATAATGAAGCACTGTATCCGTAGGCATTTATAAAACTATCCACTGTTAGCATCATTTTAGCTGCAACCTACTAACCCCTGGTGTTGAATAATATTCACTTCCTCATCTCTGTTCTTTTTCTGTAGACCTCTCCCCCAGTACACTACAATCTGATTTAGATTTAAGGCATTGTCAGTTTTCAACTGCTAACATTTTATGACCTTGATTCCCCAATGGGGCTTATTCTTGAATTTTACAGATCTGTGCAGGCCGCAGTGAATTAAAGCACAAATTTTCTCTTACTGAATTAGCATACTAGGAATCCCTGCATACCAGCAGGTGGCAGCAAAAATAAATAAATAAGTTATGTAATAAATTCAAAAGATGCAGCAAAATGATGTGCTTCATCTAAATGTTCTTGTACTTTCCCCACCTGAAAGTCTTTTCATTTCATCCCATTCTTCCTGATTTGCAAGTGCAGCAGGATACTGTTGAAGAATTTGCGTTTAATTTAACTTCTTTGGAAGAATCAGAAAGGAGGAAACCAAGTTTTATTTATTCTTTGCATTGTTTTCCCTGTCTTGATGTTTGGCTCCAAGGAGGTCTTTGACAAGCCTTCTGTCAGAAGTTTATTTGAAAACAATTCCTCCTCACTCATTAATATGATTATAGTGGGTGACTCAGAAGGAGTAGAAGACAGAGGAGATTGAAATGTATAGAAAAGGGTGATTCCCTAGGACTTGGGCAGGAGCAATGGGGCATGAGTCTCCTCTCCACATATGGCTGTGTGCGGGCAGAACACGTGAACTCAGGGTTGGACAGGTATCAGCCTGATTAGGGGGATAAATAACTGTGGAGGCCATCTCAGATATTTTCTTCTATACGAGGGTCTTCATCCGAACCTATAGTACGTGGAGTCCCAGAATAATAACTAAAATGGAATGTCTTGATAACTTGATATGATGTGAGCTCAGTCTTACCCTTAATTAAATTCAGAAAAAATAATGTTTAATGATATTTTAGACTTCCAGGTTTGCATGATATTGAGCTTTTGTTCTACAGAAATACCTCATCTCATAATGGGAAGAAGTGTGGTTTTTGTTGCAACAACATTCTTTCTTGATGAAAGGTGGGAAGCCCTGCATCGTGTGACCCAAACTCATACCCTTGAGGTGGCCACTGAAGGAGCAGGTACCCTTACCAGCCATTGAGTGCCTGGGAATATCAGCCCTTCTATTTTAGAATTGCGACAAATGAAAAATGAGAAAATGGGTGTGAATCCCAAGACATTATTCCTAAACCATCCTCACCTGCAAGCCCAGACAATAGAACCAGAAACTAAGGCATAGGTTTTACAGTTTTCTATGTAAGACCTTAAAAACTAAACTCATAGTAACTATCCAAACTTAACCCCCACATCTATCCCTAAGTTTTATGAAGTCTTTTCATGTCACTAATAGTCCCTAAAACTTTCAAAACAACCTACCAGTTTCCAGTACAAGAATTCCTCAAGTCTGTGGCTGATTACTATCCATATAAACAGGTATGAAATGATAAAATGACACAGAGAAGTTACAAATATAACTAGACGGCCATTGTGACAGTTCCTATATTCAGCAAATTAAAGCCTCAGTTATAAGAAGGCCTTTCTCATTGAAGGTGCAATGTATCAAATTCCTTGTTTGAGGTCTTCCCTGAATACAATATTTTTATTATCATTATTGAAAGTCCTTTAGATAAAGTGACTAGTGCAAATTAAAAATAAAGATATGCACAAGTAAAGATTAAAGATAAATGAACCATTTTTGGCTGTAAGAGATGCAGGAAATAAGAATTACATAAGCCTTTTATGAACTCTGAAAACCTATACAAAATCTTATTGTAAATATATGAAGGTCATGTGAGAACTTCAGAAAGTTTGTGGAGAAAAAGAACTGAAGTAAAAGTTTACTTTGCCACAAAAAAAATGACATCTGTGCAGTTTTTTCATAGTGCATTTTCCGTAACCTTTTTGAAGACCTCTTCTGTACTCTGAACAACACTCTGAAGTTTAGCCTGTAGAGGGCAGTCAAGGAGTACTTCATAGAATTCAACACCTCCAGGCCCTTCAGAGTTCTTGAAGAATTCCTTCAAGTAAGCTTCTGTAACTCTATAAAGTCCTATGCATTTATGTTTCTGTGTTCTGAATTCATACAGATTTCTAGATTAAAACCATTCTCTTCTTACAAAGTGTTGGTTTCCTGTAAATTATTCAGAATGTGAAGTTTGTCAAGTATTATTAACTGGGTCATCTTAATTTAATGTGGCCTAAATTGTTTTGTAAAAGACTCACTGAAAAGAGAGAGAAATTCTCTCTGCATCTGTGAAAGTCCAAATAAAATTTGGAAATGTGGAAGGAAGGAAGATGCACAAACAGGAGTTGTCAGATAAAGAGAGAGAAGTAAACCTTCTCATGTTTAGAATCATATCAGAAAAAGATCAACGACTTGGTCTTAATTTCTCAGTTACTCAAACTACTGACCCTCTCTCTGAGAAACTGGGGGATAAAAATTTCCTTTTGGGGAGAGGTTCTGGCACTTGCAGAGGAGACATGTACAGAAATAGGCATGTTTGCAGCCCTGCAGCTTGTAGTCTCCTAATTCAAGTCCAGTCTGGCCCCAGGAAGTGGATAATCAGTGAAGGATCTGAAGTAATAACCTCTAATGTGGATGCTGTGAAGTTTTGTTTTTAAAATGTAAATGATCTCAAAAGTGACATTTTCTAATAAAATAAATATTGTTCTCATTTTGTAGTTGAAACAGAATTCAAGCAACATATTGGCATTCTATTCAATTTAGCAAACAACTTGACCCTGTACTCCAGCCCCTATACCCATCAGGGATGGAAGAAAGGAAAAGAATGTGAGCAGAATAAGCAATTACTATTGTGGCAGCTGAGGGGGCTTTTCTCTCCTGCCCTGATGGAACGTGATACTCTTGACCACTTTCTGTTCCAGTGGTTCCCAAAGTGTGTACCCCATCCCCAACCAGTAGCTTCAGGATCTCCCAAACAGTGAGCAAAAATGCCAATCAGAAACTTTTCAGGTGGACCCTAGTAATCAGTGATCGGTGCTTTAACAAGCCCTCCAGGTGAGTCTGCTGGACAGTCAAGGTTAACCACCTGGTCACTTATCTAGAGTAGGTAGATTAATTTACCTGAGACGGTGGAGGAAAACAGTAGGCATGCTCAGCTCAGTTGCCCTTCTGTTGAGGAGCTGCGGGTAGGGACGTAACTTCTCAACTGCTTCTGTAAGGACAGGCCTTTTACCTAATCTAGGGATTTAAACATCTTTAAAAGTGATTATTATTATTTTGCTAGCAAGCATGTGGACTTGTCAGTGAGATGCAGGGGGTGGGGGAGGGTGGGGGAAGAGATAAAGGAGAGAGAGGGAGAGAAGGCACCCCTTAGGATTGATGACCATGCTGCAATTCCAGTCCTTGCTCATCCCTTCTCCTCTTGGAATTTTGAGCATGAACACACATGTGCCTGGTATATTTTTCAACCGGAGATTTTGATTTTAGAGTTCTATATCACATTTGTCTACATATATGAGTCACATATTCCAACCTAGATCACTCAGGACTAAAGCCTAAAGCACTTTGGATTCTATGAACTTTATTCCTTACCTGATGAATTTACAGGAGAGGACAGGTGTGTGTGTGTGTTTTTTTTTTTTTTTGTCATAGGGTATGTGTGTTTGCTGAAGAGAAAGAGAAGGAAAGTGAGAAATCACCTCCCAATGGGGATTGGCCATGCCATAAACCCTTCTCCTCCATTCTCCAGTCAGGATTTTGGACACACACACAGGAGCACATGCATGCACACACACACACACACACACACACACACACACGCCCAGCATGATTTTTTAAGTTGCCAGATCCAGGACTCGAACTACAGTTGGCCATGTGGGAGTCCAGTGCCTTAACTACCACAGCACCTGTTGGCCCCATAGGAGGAGGTTTAAAACAGCATGAATCTCAATGACCTACCATCTCTAAAGAGCCTATCTCTTTGAAATATAAAAACTGTTTTTTCGTTGTTGTTTTGTTTCTTGCTGAAGCTTTCCCATATTTACTTTTCTTGATCTTGGAAATAGCCTTCTGATCATAGAACAAAATTAGACATTTTATAAGCTGTTTACATATCATTTACTTTAAGACAGGGATTTCTCAGAACGTTTTAGGAAAACTTAGAGGATAGGTGTATTTAACAGTCATGTGACTATATTGTAAATTCATTAGAGTGTTGTAGGGGGTTTCTTTTGGAAAGTTTGTATTCTAAAGCAAGCACAGGCTTTACCTGTAGTTGAAAATCAAAATTTCTGTCCTACTTCTTGTTTCTTAACCGAGTCTTGCTTGTTCCTTACTGTCTGCTTTGAATTTCCTTTCTTTGTCTGACTCAGTCACCTGAGACTGTCCTCCTGAGTGCCTGGTCTCTTCGCATGGTACTTCCAATGCTCTTCTTCATTCTCCATGTCTCCTTTTCCCAAATGCATTGTGAATACACAACATCCTGCTCTCCTCAGTATTCTCAACACTGCAGTAGCTGATACATGCCTATGTGTAGATTATAATAACATTCGCTTACACTTTTCAACATTTTTATTTGAGTAGTTAAGATATCCAAATTTCAGTCATAAAAACTTTATGTAGTCTAGTCATATAAATTTAATTCATTCACTGATTGAAACTTGGAATCTGACATGTTAAAAAGCCACAATATTTGGGCCAGCAGGTGGTGTGACTGACTACACTTTGAGTCCCACATCTGGTGGCTTGAAACTCATGCTGGGCACGTGTGTGCGCACGTGTGTGTGTGTGTGCCCAAAATCCCAAGAGGAGAATGGAAGAAAGGGATTGTGGCATGGCCACCCTCCTAAGGGATGATTTCTTACATTCCTTTGCTCTCTTTCTCTCTCTATTGCTCCAGCAAGTACATGTACCCTATATCAACACCCCCCCCCAACCAAAAAAAAAGGCACAAAAAGAAAGTGAATTGGTTGTTATCTAGGGCTGGGATGTTGAGAGGAAATGAACTTGGGGTTTGTTTTTGGTGAGGGGAGGGTGATGAAAATATTTAAATTATGTCGATGGTTATATACCTTTATGAATATACTATAAATGATTGAATTGCACATTGTAAATGAATGATTTTTAGGATATATGAAATATATCTCAACAAAGCTGTTATTAAAACATCTAATACTATAAAATCTAGAGTGATATAGATACAAAAAAAGGTGAGTCAGTTTCAGTATTTTAATTTTTATGCTTGATGATCTATGGTAACTAATAGAACAAAAAGGAAAGTTTGAAGCCATGAAAATCTAATTATAGTCTTTTTTCCTTATTTTTCACTTGCCAAAGTGATACAAGATATGTATATATCAATTTCTGGATAGGTTTTGCCTCTAAGTTTCAAATTATTCTTATATCTATTAGGCAAATTCCTTAAAAATGGATTTGTCATTTGATTTGGAAGACTTGGTGATATGCTTTAAACTATGCAAAATAAATGGGGCAGTAGCATGGTGTGTTGGTAATAACCACAAAGTTCTACTTTGCTATGAACGAAGGTTAAGATTTATTGCTTACTATTCTCATTTTACAGGTGAGGCATGGAGACGTTAAGCCCAAGGTCAAGCTGTTCATGAGTGGCAAAGCCATTTGTGAACAGACTACATCCAGAGCCTGATGTCTTAAAAAACAGGCTTTTCTGTCTCCAACGAATAGACCTTTTTATGAAAGAGCTTTCTTGGTCGCCAAACATTTTCCCGCAGGAACAGGAAAATAATACAATACTGATGTGTCTGAGAGTATGGACATTTTTTTAAAAATGAAGATTATGACAAAATACTGGATTGAAGTAGTTTCAAATCCTAGCTACTTAGTAGGCCTGACCAATACAAGCCTGTTCCTAATTGGTAAACCTTGAGAAGCACACTGTCCTCTTAGAGGATCTAGTGAGGATTAATAACTATAGTTTGTGTAAAAGTGTCTGCCACCCTGTAGAGACCCAGTAAATATTTGATTTATTAAATTAAAACCAGGTGCATATTTTGCAATCAGACATGTCCTCTTTTATGTATGTGTAATGCTTTATGGCAGAAATTCAAAGTGCTTTATGAATGAATATTGCCTTATTACTCAAAGCCAGCTGCAAACTCTTGACAAATATTGGTAAAGTTTGCGAAGTTTGGGGAAAGAGGATTGTTTCCTCAAAGGACAAATACTAAGTAAAAGCATGGACTTATCTGTATTT